>NC_083770.1:20479973-20609973 GCF_963514075.1 Conger conger | reverse complement strand
ACACCCAACACGCACGGCAGAGAGTGAGGCTCCATCAGCCCAACACTGAACACACACAGCAGAGTGAGGCTCCATCAGCCCAACACTGAACACGCACGGCAGAGAGTGAGGCTCCATCATCAGCAGCAGTTCAGCTGGGCTCCTGGAGATCTGCTGATCCAGCAGAAACCAGCAGAAACAGCAACACATCATAAACGCAGGTATCGCTGAGCGGATATAAACTGCCCTCTCGCCTTCAGTAATGCCAAATGTTATTACAAACAATACAGGGATCTCCATTACCGGAACAACAAACACACAAGGCAGTTCATCATTTTAGGAATTCAAATTCAATTTGGATTAATATAAAAAGCCTGCAGAGTTTGAAGGAAATGAAACACAATCCATAATTGTGTTATCACAAGTCAAGCAAAGATTTCAATTAAGAATATGGAGCTCAACCTGTATTTGTAGAAAAGTTAAACAACACATTCCTCTTTAATTTGGTTGTGCAGAATGCAATGATATTAAATGGCTGTTATATTGAAGACACTTTCAGAGAAAGGCAGAGAGCTCTGTGCACCCATACAGGTCAAAACCTCCACTAACCTCCTCTCAATGTGCATATGAAAGGCAAAGATATTATGTTGACACCGTCTATCAAAGTTATGAGTCAGGGAAGATACATGGACCAAACTCCCAGGAATTCTGACCTTCATAACCCCAAGTGGATATCATCCGTCCCCCACCCACACACCCTCACCAGCCCCCCCGTTCCCTCTCCCCTACACCATGAAGGTAATTAAGGACCAATGGAAGGGAGTCATTTTTCTCCTCATTAAGTTTCTGATTGGTTTCAGCCCCAGGCTGTGTGCCGGCCTGTAGTTTGTCATCCATTCCAAACAGGGCCGATCGTTAATACTTGTGTTTGTGTAGCTAACTGCGCACTCTGCTCACCCTGCCTTGTACAGCAGTAATGCACAGCGGCTGGGGATTAGCCACTCGCGTGCTAATTCGCTCCGTGTTCATCAGGCAGAAATCTATGATGTAATTACCGCAGGGAAGCGTGTTGGCGGAGACGGAGAGAGGTCGTTTGCAGGAGGCTAAATCACGCAGGGTCCTGTGACAAGCGGCCCTCCAGGGGTAAATACAAATAAAGTGGAGAAGAAAACAGTTCATCCTCTGCCAAGCTCTTCTGAATACTATACTGGACCTCACACAGTATCGTTCACAGAAAAGTGAAATACTAGGTAAGCAAGGTGGGCTACTACACTACTTTTCTGTGAGCTAAATTCTCATTATGGGAATTCTCAAGCATATCTATGTATCCTTGAATGTTGCCTTGTAAACCTTTGTGGGCTAAACAGAAAAATGTCTTTCTTAATTTTAAGGCCATGTTGATTGGTTTAAGAGTCCTAGTGAAGGTATATTGCACATAGACAGGTGTTTGCAGGAGAACCAACCATATCCCACAGTGCTTCACATCAGTCTGTGTTGAAAGCTTAAGGACAAAGACTCTCTTCTATAAGCTGAGTGAATCAACGCCAACTAAGAACCGCATGCGTCTCTCACATAAACATGACTGAAACGAGAGACGTCTTTCCCCTTATGTTTTCTAAAGAGGCAGTTTCCCCTGAACTTTTGCCCTAGTCACCCACATTCGACATTCTATCTTATATTTCCAAACTACTAAATCGTCTTTGTGTGGTTCAACAAAGGAAGGAATTTTCTTAAAGCCACAAAAAAGGCAGGCGAGAAAAAACTCAACAATTTCTCGGGAACAAAACCCAGGAGTGCATAAGAGAGAGAGAAAGACGAGAGAAGACCTGTCTTGATGGACAGTTTGTAAGTACCTCAGTGTATCGCTGCATTGTGAATATATGGAAGACAATTAAATGCATAGACATGCAAAAATACACACATGTAAGTATGCACACACACACACACACCGACAAACATACACATACATTCATTCATATCATTCATTCATTATCCTAACCCGCTTATCCTCATACACATACAGTATATCGTAAACCCCTTTAAACCAGAGGTTGTTGAGTGCTAAATGATTATTTTATATTTTTTAAGAATACACACTTTTACCATTAAAACATATTTGTTTAACAAAAACCTATTGTAGCTTTAAAAAACGGGTAGCCAGTTATTCTAAATCCTGACTGACAAATGGTTTCAGTGCTCTGGTATTAGGATTGTGTAGCTGGTGGAAGAACGCTCTGTTCTGCGGGGCTAAACAGGCTGGATTAGGACGCAGCGGAGTGAGGCTCCTGTTCACAGCGCGTGGGACAGGACCTGCCGGAGGACGACCCTCGGAGAGATTGAGTTTTCTCGGGGAATGACATGAGCGTCTCGCTCAATCATTAGAGCGGTGTCAGGACTTAATGACGCAGAAAACACAGACGAACAGCAGGGCCCAGTCCTTTAAACAGATGCTGACTCCGGCGAGTCAATACTGCGGCCAGAGACAAATGCTGTGACGAGCAGACTCTTCTTCCTCACGTCCAAAACACACACACGTACATACACACACAACACACACACGTACATACACACACAACACACACACAACACACACGTACATATACGCACAACACACACACAACACACACGTACATACACACACAACACACACACAACACACACAACACACACGTACATACACACACACAACACACACGTACATACACACACAACACACACGTACATACACGCACAACACACACACAACACACACGTACATACACACACAACACACACACAACACACACAACACACACACAACACACACGTACATACACACACAACACACACACAACACACACACAACACACACGTACATATACACAACACACACAACACACGTACATACACACACAACACACACACAACACACACGTACATATACACACAACACACACAACACACACGTACATACACACACAACACACACACAACACACACATACATACACACAACACACATGTACATATACACACAACACACACAAAACACACACGTACATATACACAACATACACACAACACACACATACACACACAACACACACACGTACATACACACACACAACACACACACAACAAACATGTACATACACACCACACGCACACATACATACATACACACACATATACACACATACATACACACACCACACACGCAACACAAAACACAACACAACCTGCACACACACATACACAACACATTCCACAAACACACACAACACAAAACACACACCACACAGAGACAAACACACAACACACATACACAACACAGCCCACACACACACACACACACACACACAACCTACACACAACACAGACACAACACAAAACACACAGACAAACACACACACAATACACACCATACCTTATGTGGTGGTGGCCAAAAAGTTCTATTTTGGTTTCGTCAGTCCAAAGCACATTGTTCAAAAAGGCTTCAGGCTTCCCAGTGTTTTCTTTTGCATACTTCAAACGCTTCATTTTGTGTTGAGCTTGTTCTTTCTGGCAACTCTGCCATGTAGAGTTGTTGTTTAAAGTATGTTGAATTGTTGTCCTGTGAACAGCTAGACCTGTGTTTGCTCCTCTTTTGTACTCTTTCTGTACCATTTATAGTTCAGGTTTGCTTTCAATTACATGCAGATTCATTGTAACAGACATTTAAACCAGGGTGCCCAAATTTTTGCACCCCACTGGACACACACACACAACATAGACACACACAAAACACAAGCCACACACAACACATAAGACACAACATGCACACATCCTCTTGTTGGGTTATCCGATCACAGATGATCAAAGGTTACTTTGAATATCTGCATTTCATATTGGGTGCTAGTGTCACCGACTGCTCTGAAAATATGAATAAACGCTATGAATAAATTCTAGCTGTTTTCATCACCCATTTTACAATGACAGATTCACAAGCATTAACTGTAAGGATTTAGTTGGCAATCACCGAAATTCTATTTGGCCAAACATAACAGAAAATAGAGTAAATGTAATAAAAAATAATAACAAAGATGGGTAATACTTTTTCACAATTTTATTTTATTCCATTTATTTTTCAGTACTTTTTGGTCATTTATCCGCCTGTCATTTGAACTGCATTCAGACAAAGCCAAAAACAAACCACGAATGGATTATCATGAAACGCTAAGGCTAACCTATCCCAGAATGCTTTTGTAACACATTTATTCCCTGAAAAGCCAGCATTTCCAGCATCTCACCCAATGTGAACACTTATCAGACCGACTAAGGACTGGTTTCACAGCGAAGATCAGCACAGCTAAGGAGCTTAGTCCAGGACTAAAATGAGTTTTGTATGGATAATCTCCACTCAGAGCTGATTTTAGTCTAGGACCAGGCTTAATCTGTCTGTGAAACTGGCCCTAAGTGTTTCATTGTAGTCTCTGCAGGCCGTTCTCTTCCCTCAGCCCCTCAGGGGAACACTTAAATCCTCATTACCGCTGCATTAGGGAGTGCGCTCATTGGCTGGGGAGCACTGGCAGGAGGCAGCGCAGGGGTCAAAGGCTAATTAAACAGATAACAACCTCTGATCCCGTATTGTTAACCAATCGGTCCGGAGAGAAAGTGAGTCATTGTGGGCGCTGACACACTCCCGCTAAATCACCGCCTCCTGATAATGATCCAATCAGGATGGCAAATGGCCTGTCTCTCTGTCTGTCTCACATCTGATCCGTGGAAACATTATGGACACGCAGCCCAAAACGGCAATCGATACCTGGACGATTTTGTCACCGCTATCTTAAAACCGGGAATTCATTAAAAAGTGTGGGATGAAAGCACTGCATTAAAATTCTAATGGGGGGAAAAAGTCGATACAGACATCTTCACAGACACCTTGACGCCTGGCACAAGCTTGTTTCAGAAACTCGATTTTAATATCCGTAACTTTCAAGACTTTCAACGGTCCAGGTCAGGGACCAGGATCGGTAATTCACAGGCACCTGAACAAACTGTAAACAAACACGCTACTTCCAAGATGAGATATTTGATTGGGTGTTTTTTTCCCTCTCCCTCCAGTGACACAGCCACTTTGAAGCCGGACAGTCTGTGAGATTAGGACATAAAACACGAGACCCTGTCTGCTTAATCTCCTCGCTGCCTCGGGCAAACGCTAATGGAGATGTTGTACAACACATTACGAGAGCGCTTGGGGCCGAAGCAAGCAATCACACCGGTATTTAAGCAGATCCATGGCTGCAGAGAGCAGTGCTTAGCCCTGGCACTCAGCAGCGTTAGACAGGATGACACAGCGGGGTTTCTCGCTGTGCCCTGCAGGCATGGAATTGTGGGAATTCGGGTTTTACCCACGCTCAGCAGGAACCGAGCGGGCTGTTTACGCTTCCAGCCAATGAGAGGAGACGGATTTGTGCCTCCAGCCAATGAGAGGACACAGATTCTCGCTGCCTCTGAGCTGGCCACAGATTTACAGTCGCCGGGCAGGTCACACAAAAGGTCGGCCTGCATCACCTGGGTTTACACTACAGAAAGCCCAACAAGTAATCTTAACAAGGGGTTTTTTTTCCTCTCAAATAAAGATGTTAGATTGTTTTAAGTTACTGTTTGCTTCTGGTGAAATTTTCTTACCCCATTTGCAAATCTTGAAATGAATCAAAACTTTCTCGCCTCATTGGCATTAGTTTTGTCTTACATTGCAAAAAAGTAATAGGAATAAGATTTTAAGATACAAGATATAAGACTAAAATACTTGTTGAGATTGACTTTATTTTTTTGCAGTGTAAGCAGAATCATGTTTCCTCTAAAACAAGACAATGCGTGGGCTTCTGGATGACCAGCTTGTGCCTGAGAGAACCATGATGGTGTCTGGGCTGGATGAGACCAGATGAGGATGCTGATTACCAAACAAATTGTAATTAGATCAGTAACCAAACTGTTATTATTTAAATAAGTTGCATGTCGCAACCATAATGACCATAATAATTAATGTGTCAAAGTATCCCATTTATATTGCTTTCATAATAACTTACTACTTCATATTGAGCAGAAAAGACCATCTAAGTTCATTGTTTACCTTTAGCATTTATCATTCACCAAATATACCATTTGGATTTTAGATAATAATCCATTTTGCTTATCCCTTATTATTCCTTATTGAAAGAAAATGACTTAAATTTTAATAGAAAGGGTCTGACCACAGATAAGCTGTGTATTGACGCGTTGACAGATATGAAGTCAGCTGTCATAAGAGAATTTGTGGGCGGTGTGGGCACTTCCTCTGCCTGTCAGCTGTGTGAATTGCTCGGAACAGTCCAGGAAGAACAGGTGGACAAAGTGATTTACCTGTGGCTTACCTGGTGCTGTACGCACTGCGTACATGCACGGCAGCTGGGAATTCCCAACTCTGGAATTTTTAGAAGGATGGTCATCATGGGCAAAATTAACCCTTTAAGGTGTGAGATCGCAATTATGCGGTGAGAATGTTCTTAAAGGAACATTCTAGTGCCGATGTAATAATAATAACTGGTGATAGTGAAAGCAATGGAGTTCCAGAGCCCTGACTTTTGAAGAAAAAAAAAAAAAAACATCCACTCTTCAAAGAGGTTAAAGGGTAATTACATCCTAGCTGTAAACATGTTGGTATGCCTAATTTAGAGTGAAACATTTTAATCCATGCCATTGTTTTAAGAAATATGAAAATAATATCAAAATAATATCATTTTGGCTTAAAAAAACTGGTTGAAAAGTGTGTTCTGCTGCAGATAAAATTGCAATCTGCAGTTGGAAAATGTTGACCCCACAAATGTGTCTGTTTAATTTAATTTAATGTCGGCAAGCCAGCTGTTATGGATCAATACAAACCAGAACACTGCCAGCACCTGATTGGTTAGAGAATATTGACGCAAATGAGATTAACACACCTACTCTACCCACGGCAGAACACATTTTTTCAAAATTGTGTGGAAGGCGGAGCCAGGCTGAAACAGTGAGTGCAGTTACTCTTTCAGCCAGCTGTGAGGTAATTTGCCTGCAAACACAACCCCTTCAGTAGCACATTGCTTACAATAACATGCTTGTTTCTTCATGCTTGCTATGAGATGTGTCATCATAGCATTAGCCATGGTCTATATATCAGGCCTATATACTGTATAGCACTAAAGCAATAATCTTGTTTACAAAATGCTGAAAATTTTTATGCAAAGTTAAGTTGGATATGAAATTTCTCAAACCAATATTTTTCATAGTCTATAAAACCCATCAATATTGGTCCTTAACTTTGACTTACAAATATTAAGAGACAAGATAATTAATAAGAGAACTAATACTTGCATTTAAAATGATGTTAAAGTTAAGAGATGTTGATTGACACACTGACCTTGAGTGCTGCACTTCTGCACAACTGTAGCAGCAGGCGGTGCTGGAGGGTTACTCCACGGCGGAGATACAGATGACCCTTCACCCGCTGCTACCTGAAACATTACACCTCTTCTCCTGCATCTGCACATTTCTGTGAATTGTTTTCTATCCCTTTACTCTTTACTCTTTAGTAACGAAGAGTTGATGATGAAATCTGAGAGACAGAGAGAGAGGATGTTGGAATTATTTGCAATGACTCTCAAATAACAGGGACAATTTGTAACTTTGGAACAGGATATCACATATCACAGTTCTGCATGTACTGTAACCATATCCCAATTGTTTTAGAAAATGGGAGCATAGTCAGATGTAATCCTGGTGGAAGATAATACATTCTACTTAATTGACCCCTGTAACAATTCCAAATGATGATAGATATCAAGTAATTGTTAAAAGTAAATACATTTTGCAATTACTAACACAAATTGTCTCAATTTAGCAAAAAACAAACAAACAAATGGCGTTCTAAGCATATTTTTAAGTATACACAACTTTTAAACACATTCATAATCACAAAACTCTGTTTACTAAAAAAAATATTTTTAAAAAACTAACTGACAGAATTTATCCTTTATTTGAAAGTAAACCCGGTGTTCTTGCTGCAAGAAAACTAACTTTGAGCACCCTGCCCTGAAAGGAAAAAAGCGCAAGAAAACAAAGCTGTCTCATATAACACTGAAATTCCTCCATAAGTCAATCTGGGCATCTCATCTGGGCCGCCGTGCGCGCGTCTCGGGAGCGGAGCGGGCGAGGTGAGCCGGCCGTTGATCGACTGCGGTGTCACCTCCCGCCCGGGATTTACAGCGAGCCGCGCCTGACGAGCTCCCGGCAGTAAACAGCGCACAGGGGCGTATTTCACACCGAGATGCCTTTTATGAAGAACACTTCAACGCCCCTGCCATGCTGCCAGCGTGATGGATGGAGAAAGACGCATGACAAGCTTCATCATTGTTTGTAAATCTTAACTGTTCCCGCTCACTAACTCCAGAGGCAATTTTCCGAAGACAGCGAGCCGGCGGAAGGACAGCGTCGCACCCCTGAAGGTTATTCGGCTGGCCCTGTATTTGGCCAACTGATTACCCGCCCGTGGGAAATAAATACGCCAGTGGCGGATACGGATTCTAGGAGGCTTGGTGCTAAAGAATAGTCGCCATTGACTCTTCCCATCCGTTATTTGGTGGACAAAACCAATCTCTATATGGAATAAAAATGTTCTCAATCTTAACCCTCATATGTTTTATTTGGATGCAAATAATAGTGACAGTTTCCTAGTATCCAAGCTTTACCTCATGACTAACTTCAAATGCTGTATTGCTTTATCTTTGTAGTGAAAAGATAAAGCATTTACAAGAACACTGGCTGTTCTATGGTAATGTACCAGATATTTATAAATCAGCCTGCATCATTAACTGTATTTAAGGCCTGCATGGTAAATCAAATGGCATAGGTCTAGCTTGTTACACCGGGGTTAATTTCCACGTTGTTGTTCACTAAATTGTCAGCTAAATACCAGATGACCTGAGCTATACAATCAGTTGGACAACCTGCTTGATAGAAATATTTGTATTATTCATGAATGTGATATATCTTGCAGATGAACATGATTATTGTCCATAAGCACCCTTGACATTGATATCATGTCATAATTTGGTGTTGTCGGTTCATATTTGTTGCTAAATGTGTAATAATCCTAATGAATAATGCCTTTGACAGGCATTTTAAGTGCCAGTCAGGGTCTAAACATGCATAGGTGTGGGCTTTTTAGCTTTTACAGAAGATCAGCATACTTTCCGTCCTCTCCAAAATAAGCAACACTGGTTGACATAGAGGGTTAATTCAGCAAGGAAAAGGAAAATGGCTATCAGGAAGGCCAAAAGATCTGATCCAATCCTGTATACCAAGCCAGAGAGACACCAGCCGTCTCCTATGATTCTGCTCCTCTTCAGCTGTGTAATATAGCAAATATTCCACTGTAATTACTGCAGAGGGGAGATTTACACTGTGACGGATGATACAATAAGCAGCAGTATTTAATACAGTACAGATTTAATACAGTATTTAATACAGTACATGGTCATCCATACTGGTGGTCAGCCCTGCCCTCCTCCTGACCACCAGTATGGATGGCCCTAATAAAGGTTTTACTTCAATCATATTTTAAACTTATTTATATATTTCTGCAGTGCCCTTGGCATACTGTGTGGCCCTCCCCCAGATGTACTTAACTACACTCTTGATAAACTCTTGATAAAACTTTATGGGCCTGTGAGTGGGGGTCGGGGGTGTGAGGGGGGGATGCCTCACTCACAGCCAGCCTTGGGCATGGGGGGGGGGGGGGGGGCTTCACAGGATGACGGTGAGAGACATGCAGGTCAATGTGGGAACCCCCCCCCCCCCAAAACCCCCACCCTCCATTTAAAGTCAGACGCTTAGGAATCATATTGGAGCCTATGGGGCCAATATGGGCTGAATTTCTCCAGCTATGAAATTTTACATTAGGAACCGATTTAGCAGATACTCCTATTTTTTACACAGTATCCATTCAGTTGAATATTTTACTGAAGCAAGTCAGGTTGAGTACTGCACTCAAGGGTAAACCTGCAACCTTCAGTTCCCTAGCCATTAAGCCACACTGCTGCCCCATATACCTCCACAAACACACACAAATGCACAAACACACACTCACTGAGCATTTTAGTAGGAACACATGTGCACCTACTTATTCATGCAATTATCTAATCTAATCCAATCATGTGGCAGCAGTGCAATGCATAAAATCACGCAGATATGGGTAGGAACTTCAGTTGTTGGTGCCAGATGAGCTGGTTTCAGTATTTCTGTAACTGCTGATCTCCTGGGAATTTCACACACAACAGTCTCTAGAGTTTACTCAGAATGGTGCAACAGAGAATGGCCAGTCTGGTTTGAGCAGACAGAAAGGCTACAGTAACACAGATAACCACTCAATTGTAGTGAGCAGAAAAGCATCTCAGAATGCACAACACATTGAACCTTGAGGCGAATGGGCTACTACAGCAGAAGACCACGTTGGGTTCCACTTCTGTCAGCCAAGAACAGAAAGCTGAGGCTGCATTGGGCACAGGCTCACCAAAACTGGACAGTTGAAGACTGGAAAAGCATAGCCTGGTCTGATGAATCTCAATTTATGCTGAGACATACAGATGGTGGGGTCAGAATTTGGCGCCAACAGCATGAATCCATGGACCCAACGTGCCTTGTGTGAACAGGCCAGGCTGGTGGCGGTGGTGTAATGGTGTGAAGAATGTTTTCTTGCCACACTTTGGGCCCGTTAATACGAATCAATCATCGCTTAGAATGCCTCTGCCTACTTGAGTATTGTTGCTGACCATAAGCATCCCTTCATGGCCAGAGTGTACCCATCTTCTAATGGCTACTTCCGGCATGATAATGCCCCATGTCACAAAGCGAAATTCATCCCAAACTGGTCTTATGAACATGACAATGAGTTCAGTGTTTTTCAGTGGCCTTCCCAGTCACCGGATCTGAATCCAGTAGAACACCTTTGGGATGCAGACACAGGAGGTTCACAGCATGAATGTGCAGCTGACAGCTGAAATTGTACTTACCTCTAGGGTCTTTCAGCGAACTTATCCCTGGTTATGGGTATGCACTTTGTTGTACGTCGCTCTGGATAAGAGCGTCTGCCAAATGCCAATAATGTAATGTAATGTAAAATCTGCAGAAATTTTGTGATGCAATCATGTCAACATGGAACAGAATCTCAAAGGAATCTTTTCAACATCTTGTGGAATCCATGAAAGAATTGAGGCTGTTTTCAGTGAAAATATTTTCACTGCAACATATTTTTGTCATCCAAGACATTTGTATTATGTAAAGAAAAATGTCTCTATTACCACATTCCAATTGGAGGAAGGCAGTTAAGCAAAAATGCAACCCTAATGCAGCCCACGCTGTGATTTGATTCCTTCAGAAGCTACATTCAATATAAAGCCAAAAAAATAAAGTAACATGATAAATGATAATGACTCATAGCCTGAGTCTGTGGTAGATAGTCACAGTCTGTGGTAGATAGTCGCAGTCATACTGAATCAGGCGTGAACCTGTGTGCAGAAAAAATGTAGGTTATTCCCCCTGCCATGGTTTTGTTGTAGACATGAATGAGACATTGTGCTGGCACTGTATAGAGCTAGATTTCATCTGATACAATCATGAAGGTCGATTAATCTAACTGTGACTCACAGGCTGAGGGTGAACAAACCGGGCTACCGAATCCCTCCGAACGCAGAACGAGAGTATGAGCACGTGCTCAGCGTGAACCCAAACGTCGATTCACAGACAACAATAGCGATGTTGGCCAAAATGACTCACAGAACGGGAGTATGACCCTTTTGCAATTAAATGCATTCTCATAACAAAATAAACAAGCCAAAAACATTTGCTATATTAGTAAAAGAATGGGAACAACTTAAATTGTTGTGCCCTGGGGGAATTTCTCAAAATGGCAGCATGATGTGGTCAGAGAATGGTGGAATATTTTAAAAAATATATCTATTTACTTGGTCACATCTCCCTTATCAAACTCATAGAACTAAAATGCCTGAACAAAATAGGCCTATATTTGGAAAAAGAAAGAACACACAGGCCTTTGTTGGTTTTTCCAACAAGCTGTAGCTCTAAGCAGAATAGAAACAAACAGCTCTGGCAAGTTTTTTTTTTTCTTTTTCAATCTCCTCTCTGAAACTTGAAAACGAGCCACCTACTCAGCGGCAGGGGGGGTTAGGCGATTTTCAATTTCGCTTTTATGGAATTTGATTTCTGTCAGCCAGTGATATGTCACCATTTATTGTCCACGCCATCAATTCCTTCCCAGACAGGTTTATAAACTGTTATTTAAACAACGGCGAGCTCCAGTATAGCTGGAGACAAATACACTTGAGATTGAACGGGATTTTCAATGTTCTAACCACATAGCCTATGCTGAAACAAAATTAAGAGCGAAAAATGCCCATGCTACTATAGGAACGTTATGGCTGGCGTTTAATATGTTAAAATGCATCTATACAGAGTGCGGTTGTATTTGAAAGGTCTCTGGTTGGTGAGTTTTGCAGTACATTAAATTAAAGAAATAAAACAAGGTTTTTGAATCTGCTATTTGCTTTTGCTGGTTGCTTGCGCGGCTACCTCTCACGGCAAACAGTAGGCTATTGGAACACTAATATCGCTCTTTTTACCTACCTGAAAATCGCATATCTGGCACCATCTTATGTCTGGTTATGATTAATACCCTTATATTTTCATTCCTTGCATGCACCTACGGACCTCTCAGTGCGGGAGATTTGGAGATGCGCCCGCTCAGATAACGCGCAACCAGAACACACGTGACCCCGCAGGGTCTAGTCACTAGAGAACTCATACCACTTACAGTCACTCTTCCTTAGCGCTCCATCTTTCTCTGTCTTTTGCTTTTTTGACGTTTAGCACGGAGGGAAAAATCGAGGTTTGATTTTTGCAATGGGAGCCGGCTCAATCACGACTGGTTGACCGTTTGCCCGGAGGCGAAACCGTGACTCTCCGGGCAAAGGGGCTGTCCCCTGCCCGCGGGCACAGAGCAGGGTGCGAGTTGCTTGCCCGGCAAGCTGAAACAGAATAGTTTCTTTCAAGATTTTATTTTTTACTTTGTTTTATGTGTTTTTATTACTGCATTCGACCAGCACGAATGCTTTTCGCCCATCTTAATTAGAAACATACAGTAACACAGAGACAAGCGGCGATTACAGACAATGTGTCATATAGACATTTTATTTTTATGAATAGGCTACTCGATTAAAATGATTTAGATATAATGAAATGTAGGACATGCATGTTATCGTTTCATTTTAGTAAATTCTATATTTTTTGAGCAAATTATGTTAAAATTTGTGTGAACACTGTTTTCTAACCTCACCATCTTCAGCAGAACAGAATGGCGATTAAATGTTATACAATTTAAAATAGCCATCAATAACGTCGTTAATAATCTGTGGAAAGCAACGTCGTGCATAATTCATTTGAAAACCCACACCAGGCGTGCTGCAAAGTTCCACTCTTTCTGTGAGACAGAACTGCGATGCCTTCATCTTTCCTGTGACAGACAATATCATTAACCTTTGCAATTCAACTCCAACCGGGAGCGATCTGACGGAGGCAGTGACCCCGAGAACGGTATGTTACCATCAGAACCGCAACCGCGCCAACACGGTGAAATATAGCCCCATCAGCACCACGGGAGAATAAAACACTCACATTAGGTCCCCGAAGAAATATAGATTTAATTTCTTTTCACACATGAGCTCTCTGTTACAACGAGATACTTTTTAACATAAATCTGCAGAATGAACATCTGGCCAATGAGTCGCATTCAAAGACCTGCTCACAATAAACTGCACTTTTATCTCTTTATCTCTAATTATCCCGGTAAATGAACGTATATTTAAAACTGTTAAAATATAAAATTTTATTAAAATAGATACAGTGTGAGCATGTGTATCAAAAAAGATATCTTCATCGGATAGATATAAAATAAAATAAAAATAGGCCTATTGGTGGAAAACTACAATAATTCTGAGGAAAATACCAATCAATGTAGACATTAAATGAAACCTTATGGCAATAGAACCCTTTAAATTATTTCATAAAAACAACAGCCTGCATAGGCCTACATCATTCATGAATGCATATGTGCAATATTAATATTTGTATTGCTCAGACCCCACCTCATTGCATTTAGCCGCAGAGTACTTTGGTTGCACGGAGACACTTCACACTAAATTGTGGGGACATTAGGTAACTCCCTGTGCATATCGGAGACGATTGAATCTGCTGGACAGTCTCATTAGAGTCAAAAGCCTGATAATTCTACATTACAGCACACTAGATAAATATCATTCATCAAACAACTTAACTCTGCACACTACACATTGTCAATAAAGTGAAATGGCACTTTCTTGACAAATTCACAGCTAATTTTAATGCTTGGTCCCATAACGGTTATGACATTATCCAGGTATAATTCCTGCCCCAGAATGGCATGCTTGACTTTTGGACGGGGGGCTACAGCAGGGGTAGGCATTTCCTGTCCTGGGGGCCTGGAATGTACACAGGCTTTGTTTCCACCATTTACCCTGGCGTGATAAGCTGTGATTCATGTGCTTATCAAGAAATGTAGCCAAAATGTCAGATGGCATCAACATTAGGGCTAATTAAGTCATTAAGGCCAGAAATTGGCATGAATACCAGAAAGATATGGCCCGCATTGCCCACCTCTGAGCGACAGCATCACCACAATGTGTGGCAAAGGACTACACCTCCCAGACACCCACACAGTTATGATGCAATTAAGTGACTCATGATAAGGGCTAATGGACTCCCAGTGGCTGAATTAGTTGTGGTTCTGTCTGGGGGGCGAGGAGAAATGTAAACGGCGTGGAGAGGGGCAGCGCAGCGTGAAAATGGGGGCGCATCACGGCCCTGTGCTCAGCCAGTCAGGCAGAACCGCCATTCCGGCTCAACGGCGCGGTGCGGACGGGAGGCTGGCCCTTACCTGCCAACGCAAGCACAGAGCCGGGGAGCCAACATCAACAACCCCTCCTGTGCACTTCATCATCTGCACCTGCGTGTGTGAGAGAGACGTCCTGTGTGCGTGTGTGTGTGTGTGTGTGTGTTCATACACAAGAGCAAGAGAGAGAGAGAGGGCATGTGTGCATGTGAGAGAGATAGAGAGAGGACCAGTGTGTGAGTGCAAGTATGAGAGAGCGAGAGAGTGAGAGAGCGAGATCGATTGCTGTCCTTCACACTACTGAATGCACCACCTCCTGTGTGTACGAGCCTGTTCAGAACATCATTAACTGCCAGAACCAGCACGAGGTCCCCTGATCCTGGCCTGCTGACTACACCCCTCAACACCCCCAGCCCTTCCACTCACACTTACTCACCCTGAGAGACATAGTTCAGGGAGGCCCAAACCTGTGCCAGGAGATCAACGGTCCTGTAGGTTTTCACTCCCACCCTAACCAAGCACACCTCATTCTAACGTAAACTTTCCAAGTTAGCTCACCATGTTCCAAACAGTGCTTTGTATAATTATTTCCCTTTTCATAAAAACTACTAGTCACACGCATGATCCGTTTCAGCATACACAGTGACATGGAAATAGCGCTCCACTGTGACCGCGTGGTGGGGAAACTGTTGCTAATGAGAGATTATGAACCGGGCAGGCTCATACGGCGGTGTTCAGACCATCGTGAGCTAACACAGTCTTCTGAACACTGGGACATTATTGGTCACATCAATCAAAGTGTTTTAGTGTCTGAGATTGTCAATAAGCAACCAAAATAAACCACATTCCTCCACCAGAAAAACTACCATTGAGAGTATGTTAGCTTCTGGCGGAAGAAGCCACTTCCCTGTTTTTACACTGAGTTTTTGTTACCAATGCTGCCGAATGAGGTGTGCTTTGTTAGGGTTAGAGTGAGAATGAGAACCTATCATACCGTAGATCTCCAGGAACAGAGCTGGGTATCCCTGCTCTAGCTGCTGAATGCTTTGTTAGGGTTGGAGTGAAAGCCTACAGGATGGTAGATCTCCAGGAACGTGGTGTAGGCCTTGCAGTCCTGTTTGTGTCTCAGTATCAGGGGGTGTGCCTTACATTAATTGATAAATTAAAGCAGTTTATTACACAGTTGTGTTGAGTAGCAAAAAGCAGCACACCGTGCAGTTCCTCAGGACCAGGGCTGGCCTCCCCTGCACTAGTCAGGCTCCAACCTCGGCTCCAGGGAGGAGAGGAAACGAAAGGCCCCCGCGGTGCACAGGGTGGATGCAGCCCAGCACCACCACCACATCCTCTGTGGGAACATTTTGTCAAGGCTGAAATCCCACTGGAACCCATGAGTTGATTCTTCAATTAAAATTAACAACTTATAAAGCAGACCTGCCAGCCTTCGGAATACATTTCTTAAGGTAGATACAACCACCTTGAAATGGATTAATGTTGCACACAACACACAGGGACTTTGGTTTAAGATTGTATTGTTCCATCTTTCCTCACTACAATTTTCAAATGTTGCACCAGCTGAGATACAGATTTACACCTCGAATCCCGGGCATGATTATCTTACCCAAATACAGATAGGAGGCCTCTCAGGTGTGCAGGTGAGGGAGATCAGAGGACTATAGGTAGCCTCTGAGCTGTTGCAAGGTCAACAGGTAGTGGAAGTCAATCCAGTGAGGAAGGACTATTGGCACTAATAAACAAAATTCAATCAAGCCAAGAGTGAGCCACCAACCAGACATGGTTCAAATACTGTGCGTAATTGTTTTCGATTCAAATACTTTTCTGTGCTCAATTGATCTTGCCTGGTGCAATTGAGCCAACCTCAGTAAAGCATAGAAAAGTATTTGAGTGACATATTTGACCCAGGTCTGGCAACAAGGTTTTGACTTGAGGTACATCACCTGACGGCCAGAAATGGGTATGTTTTTACCCCGCAGACACATGGAGAGGGGTATGTTTTTACACCGCAGAAACGTGGAGAGGGGTAATGTTTTTACACTGCAGACATGTGGAGAGGGGTATGTTTTTACACCGCAGAAACGTGGAGAGGGGTAATGTTTTTACACTGCAGACATGTGGAGAGGGGTATGTTTTTACACCGCAGAAACGTGGAGAGGGGTATGTTTTTACACCGCAGAAACGTGGAGAGGGGTATGTTTTTACACTGCAGACACATGGAGAGGGGTATGTTTTTACACTGCAGACACATGGAGAGGGGTATGTTTACACCGCAGAAACGTGGAGAGGGGTATGTTTTTACACTGCAGACACATGGAGAGAGGTATGTTTTTACACTGCAGACATGTGGAGAGTCCAGATTCACAGCACAGCAGGTCGCTCTATAAGCCTGAAGGACACAAGAAGAGAAAAAGCCAACAGAAACTGCAGGAGGGACATCCATCAACAGAGATGATGTGCCCTTGGGATGTGCTCCCCCTGGTGGCCACAGTGGATACAATACAATAGTCTGTAGCGATAAAATGAAACCGTTTTCTTTCAAAGTGATTGATTTAAAAAAGGGAACACGTTCACACTTGTCATTTATAACTTCACAGACAAGCACCACTGTCTTGAATTAAATGTTGCTGCTACTGAATTAGTCAAAATATCAAATGTTATTGCATTCTTGTTAGATGGCACTATAATTATCATATCTTTCTCACCAAGAATAACAAATTGTTCTCTCTTAAAGCAGTGTTATCCAATCCCACCAAGTCATCCACAGCCTGAAGCCGGACTGGCCTATATGATCTTTCAGCCCTCTCCTCATCTCCCTACACATTCTTCTGCTTAAAAACCTCTGTTCCTGACGGACTAAGCCCCTGACCACCACTCCCCAACTTCCATTTTCTCATGTTGCCCTTACACTGACAGTCTGCATGCGCCCCCCTCAGAGAGCCATTAGCCTGCTCATTCTCAGCAACAGCCCCCTAGTGGCAGAAAGACATACCTGCAACAATAACAAATTGGTGTCTCTCACCACCTTCTAAACCTGTCTGTAGCAGGGTTCACCCCAACTTATTCTGCTCTAAATCTGATATGATTTACATAAAGCACAACACATTTTTGCTTCTGAACACATTCCTTACCTAAACATAGATACCATCACCTAGCAATTGTTCATGTTTAATTTAATTAGTCTTAAGGTTTTATTGTCTTTCCTTTTATTGAGTGGTACTGTCATCTTCCAGAACACATATCAGCATTCCTCAAATATTATTTTAGAATGATCTCAGTCTCACTACGATGTTTAAATGTTGCACCAAAAATGCTAAACCAGCTTGTGAGCTGGCTTAAACGTCATACAAAACAGCTTATCTTAGAGAGAATGGTGTATGAGACCTGAACAAGTAGCAGCTTTTTACTAGTATATTAGAAGACAAGATTACAATGCACAACAGCCAATGTCCACCTCAGCACACACCAGTACCATCTCTTCGAGAAAGCCTACACAACAAAACAAAAAAATAAATAAAAATAAAAAACAGCATTGGTCCTGAAAAACAGGCCAGCATAACACCAAAATGAAACACCGCATTATACTCTCGGGAAATAAAAGCAAGTCAGTATATTAATATGAGACAATAAAAACATTTGCATAAATGTGTCAGGTGTAGTGATTTAAAATGTTTATTTGCACTTTTGTAATACAACTACATAAAGAACATAAGCCGTGCGATAACAGCACTGAACATTTTGATAAACACAACCGATTTCTACATAAAGAGTACCATGAAATATCAAGTGTTCTATAAAGTACTTGTGTTCTCTGCATAATACTGCAACTAGCGAATCTGTCTCTGTGAAATAGTGCTGATAGCTTTTCTCACCGAGACGCAGGGAGAGAAAAAACCGATTTGCTTACCAGACTGCAAATGAAAATGGTGTTTGTTATTCAATCCATCCAGAGAAATAAATTGCGTTGGTTGTAAGTACCAATTGACACCAGCAGGGGGACACAGTGAGCTGTATTTCGGTGGCACAATGCGCTCGGAGAAGCCAACATTTCATGACAAGCAAGGAAATAAAAGTTTACAGCTTTTGGGAGAAGGACAATTACACGACATTAAGAGGTTGAAGAGCTTGGATTAAAGAGCACCCATGTACGTTTAATGCAGTTTAATCTTATTATATGGCAATCTGAAGGCACTTCAAACAGATAAAAATATTAAAGTACCTTAGTTACACTAAGAAAGGACAATTTATTATAAATTGTACATAAGACCAGAGAACATGCCTAGCACCTCTAATTCATCCGAAACATACAGTATATACAATGCAATACAATATTAAAATATGGATTAAAAACTATGAATCGATAAATATTTCATGACTTGTTTATAAGGAATATTCAAAATACTGTGATTTTTAAATAGATAGAAAGGATCTGTATATAAAAGTTAAATCTTATATCCCATCTAAAATATGTATAGCGATAAAGCTGTATGGAAAGCGGATAAATTCACATCTGTCCTGGAGGAAGCTGGGAAACAAACCCCAAGAGACAGAGAAGTCAGAGGGAGTTCATGCTAATACGTGTGTTTGTGTGTGTGTGTGTGTTTCTTTTTCTGAGTACGTGTGAGTGTGTGCGTGTTTCTGTTTGTGAGTGTGTGTATGTGTGTGTGTGTTTGTTTCCGTGTGTGTGCGTGTGCGTGTGTGTGTGCGTGCATGTTTCTGTGTTTGTCAGTGTGTGTGTGAGAACGTGTGTGCATATGTGAGTGTGTGTGTGTGTGCGTGTGCGTGTGTGTGTGTTTTTATAAGCGTGTGAGTGTGTGTGCGTGCATGCTTCTGTGTTTGTCAGTGTGTGTGTGAGAACGTGTGTGCATATGTGAGTGTGTGTGTGTGTGCGTGTGTGTGTGTGTGTGTGTGTCCGCATGTGCATCTGTGTGTGTGTGCATATAGTCACAGAAATGATATGTACAGATCCATGTCTGTACACTACACACAGAAAATATATCACAGGTAACAAGAGAAAGACTTCCACATTTTAAACCTTCCTCTGACACTTAATACTTTTGGGGTTCTCCTCCGTAGACCTGCTGAATAAAAACAGGGCCAGACCACACTAAAGACCGCCAGGAACACGTCCGTGTGAAAATCGGCACAGTATCGGATCTTCCTCTATTGCTGACATACGCTGGTGAGATCAGGCACAAGTGGAACTTTTGAATACATTCAGTACGCGTCCAGGTTAAAAGTTGCCCAGAGTTGTTTTCTGGAATTTTTGCGGAAATCTGTGAAATACGCCAACGGAATGTCTCCGTGGGGGGTAAGGGTAATGCAGTGTCCATGTGAAAATTAACACTGTCAGAGGAAGTGTTTGATTGGCTGTTACGAGCACAAACCCGATTGGCTGCCTGCCCTGACAGGGCCGCCTGATTGGTCCAGCCAAAACACATTCCCTGCAGACAGTTTTCCAGAGAACAACCCTGGGCTCCCTCAAACGTGAACCAATAGCAGCGTGGGTGCGGGGTTGGGAGGCGGGGCTGGGGATTTCGGGGGCCTTAATCAAACACGCTTCTCCGTGTGGGACTGGGGGACATCTTCCTCCCGAGGCGGGGGGTCCCCTGCAGAGGGGGGGGCACAACACACACACCATCATCACCATTACATCACCATCATCATCATCAACACCATCACTACCACCATCACCACCATCATCATCATCATTATCAACACCATCACTACCACATCCCGATCATCAACATGAACATCACCATCATCATTATCAACACCATCACTACCACCATCACCACCATCATCATCATCATTATCAACACCATTACCATCATCATCATCATCACCATTACCATCATCATCATCATTATCAACACCATCATGATCATCAACATGAACATCACCATCATGATCATCATCATCATTACTATCATCATCACCACCATCATCATTATCAACACCATCACTACCACCATCACGATCATCAACATGAATATCACCATCATGATCATCATCATCATTAACACCACCACCACCACCATCATCATCATCATCCTAATGCAGTAAGCCCTGTGTGCAGGGTGTAGAGTTAGGATTAGGGTCAGGGTACGGGTCAGGGTGCGGGTCAGGGTACGGGTCAGGGTACGGGTCAGGGTACGGGTCAGGGTCAGGGTACGGGTCAGGGTACGGGTCAGGGTCAGGGTACGGGTCAGGGTACGGGTCAGGGTCAGGGTACGGGTCAGGGTACGGGTCAGGGTACGGGTCAGGGTACGGGTCAGGGTACGGGTCAGGGTACGGGTACGGGTCAGGGTCAGGGTGCGGGTCAGGGTACAGGTGTGGGTCAGGGTGCGGGTCAGGGTGCGGGTCAGGGTGCGGGTCAGGGTGCGGGTCAGGGTGCGGGTACAGGGTACGGGTCAGGGTACGGGTCAGGGTACGGGTCAGGGTGCGGGTCAGGGTGCGGGTCAGGGTGCGGGTCAGGGTGCGGGTCAGGGTACGGGTCAGGGTACGGGTCAGGGTACGGGTCAGGGTACGGGTCAGGGTACGGGTCAGGGTACGGGTGGTAGTTAGCACAGGGTACACACCGGAGACTGCGCTTTGGAGAAGTTGACATGGGCGTACAGCAGCATGGCGATGTCGTTGTGTCCCGCCTCCAGAGCGATTGAGAGAGCATTACTCTCGTCCTGGAATAAAACAAGGATAATAATATGAAGATGAATACAGTTATCCATAGCCATGAGCATCAAGTCCAGATCACACAGTAAGCATAGGCAGTAAAGCAATGACACTAGAAGTGAGGCAATAAGAGATATGCTGAAGAGCTACAACATCAAGATAACGATACAATAAATAATTGTTTATAATTCCAGAATCATACTATGCTTAGAAATAGAACAGATAGCAATGGCTGTTGTTATAAGATAATAACAGGAATGACACAATGGCTGTTATTATTATGAGATATTATCAGATTAGGCCTTGCGCAGAGGGGCGGAGACTCACGCTGTCATTCAGCGTGGCGTCGCAGCCTGATTGGGCGAGCAGCAGCTTGACGATCTCCACGTGCCCGTGTTCGCTGGCGCACATGAGCGCGGTGGAGCCCTCGTCGTCCTGGATGTTAACGTCCGCCCCGCACGCCAGGAGGGCTTTCACCATGTCCATCCTCCCGTGGCTGACCGCCAACATCAGCCCCGTCTGCCCGGCCTGGGGTCAGAGGTCACAAGTTCAGAGAGAGCAGAGCGCGCTCAATACACGAGGCTGCACGATACTACCAGCGTGATACCATACCTAACAATACAATACACAACTAGCAGCCTGATGGCATACAATATAACACAGTACAATATAATACAATACACAACTAGCAGCCTGATGGCATACAATATAACACAGTACAATATAATACAATGCAAACTAGCAGCCTGATGGCATACAATATAAGACAGTACAATATAATACAATACACAACTAGCAGCCTGATGCCATACAATATAACACAGTACAATATAATACAATACACAACTAGCAGCCTGATACCACATATTCCTCTCACGCTTACCTCAAATGCTAAAAATACAACAAAGTCCATACATTAACATTTCAATGAGAGCAAACAACCATGTAACATTACCAGGAAGGGTGAGAACTGCTAAAATCGGATGTTCACTTAGTACACACAACATAATACATTGCTCATACATAAAAACAGTGCGTATCAGTATCTACCATCTGCCCCCTGGTGGGACAAAGCCCCCACGACACCATTTCTCTGGGTGATAACTACATTTATCTGCATTCTTCATAATTCTTCTGTGCCTGACGTTGTGAAAGAAATGTATGGACACTGATGATAAAGACTGTGGTTTATCGTAGAGTGAAAGTGAAGACTGGTTTACTGTAGAGTGAAAGTGTGTGTGTGTGCGTGTGTGTGTGCACCCGCGTGTGTGCGTGTGTGTGTGTGTGTGTGTGCGTGTGTGTGTGTGTGTGTGTGTGTGTGTGTGTGCGTGCGTGCATGCGTGTGTGTGTTTTGAGTGAAAGTGAAGACTGGCTTATCGCAGAGTGAAAGTGAAGACTGGTTTATCGCAGAGTGAAAGTGAAGACTGGTTTATGGCAGAGTGAAAGTGAAGACTGGTTTATGGCAGAGTGAAAGTGAAGACTGGTTTATGGCAGAGTGAAAGTGAAGACTGGTTTATCGCAGACTGAAAGTGCGTGTCTCTCTGACCTGGCTGGCTTTGGCGTTGACGTCTCCCTTGCTGAACAGCTCCTCCACCACGCTCATGTCCTTGGGCGCCTCCACTGCGGCCAGAGCAGCGAGCATGATGGGAGTGTAGCCCGCCTTGTTCTGGTGATTGACGTTGCACACGTCTGCAGAGAGCAGAGGAAAGGACGTCAGGGTGTGCTCTAAGCCAATCCCACCTCCCCCCCCCTCACTACTCCGTCTGGTCAAGGGGGGGTCAACGTGCCCTCAAAGCCAATCTGCCACCCCCAACCCCCCCCGCCCCACCCCAAAACTCCTTCATCCGGTCATGGAGGGGGGCAGGAAGGGGTGCTTTTGTCAAGACAGGGGACACTTAACATGCCGCCCATTCAGACAAAATCCTGGAGAGGAGGGGCACTCTGCCTGAACGATGCTTGGGTCTGTTTCCGTGGCGATAGCGGAAGGTGGGAGGAGCCTAGCGTGTGGTCGGGGACAGAGGGCTGGGACAGGGGCGGGGCTTAGGGGCAGTGAGCCAGGGGGACACAAAGACTGAGGGACACAATGGCCTTTTCTGTGCTCGTCATCCTCCTCACAAAACCCCAGCACGCCTCTGTTCCTGAAAGAGGGAGCACCCCAAACCTCCGTCTGACACGGGGGACTCCCCCACACCCCACTCAGGGTCCTCGGGTCGGGGGTGACCCTCGATGGGGGTTTAATGACCGCAGACCGGAGTAAACGGCATTCTATTCGCTTTTCATGAGTCCATCAGTCACTGGAGCTGAGCGCTAACCTGCTAAATGGCAGCAGGGCTTCAGGGCCTAAGCCCGCATTAGCCTCTACCGTGGACATTACAGAAGACATTATTATTTAACATGAATGCACTGTAAAATGGAAAATATTTTCCTCAAAGAAATAGTTTCTCATTCATATTCCTGTAAGATGGTTTTAAAAGATGCTACTGGATGAAGAATGCCAGCACTCATCACTGAAAAAAGACATAAAATAGTTTTATTTTAGTAGTTTTGAAAGGTTGCGTCACATTTCCAATGTGAGGGTCACTAAAGTTCTGGCTTTAACAGATGCCAAAGTTGAAAGTTTCTTTTATTTTCATATTTTTCCTTATAAGAACTTTTAACAGCTCAGAACAGACACACGCACACACCAGCGTACAGAAGCTCAGAACAGACACACGCACACACCAGCGTACAGAAGCTCAGAACAGACACACGCACACACCAGCGTACAGAAGCTCAGAACAGACACACGCACACACCAGCGTACAGAAGCTCAGAACAGACACACGCACACACCAGCGTACAGAAGCTCAGAACAGACACACGCACACACCAGCGTACAGAAGCTCAGAACAGACACACGCACACACCAGCGTACAGAAGCTCAGAACAGACACACGCACACACCAGTGTACAGAAGCTGAGCTCAGAACGGACACACGCACACACCAGCGTACAGAAGCTCAGCTCAGAACGGACACACACACACACCTGCGTTGAGGAGCCTCTGGACAATGTCGAAGTTGGAGTGGGAGACGCTGTAGTGCAGCGCAGTGTTGCCGTTGGCGTCGGCCATGTTGACCACGTGACGCAGGACGTCCAGGGACACGGCCCTGAAGGCCGACAGGAAGTCCTCCACCATGCCCGGCTTTGCCGTCTTCTGACTGGACACGCGGAACCACTCCTGCTGCACCGTGTTCAGACACGTCCTCTGTGGACCAAACACGACCGGGTCAACACTGAGCTCAGCTCTGCTCCTACTTATGGGCTCTGTAATTATGTACTGTAATCTATATACCAGCCAGCAAATCACGGGAAGAGAACTGCTGGTTTTCCACCCTCCCTTTACCTGGGAATCAGGTGTGAAGTAATTGTTCAGTTAATTACCCATGAGAAAAGAAAACCAGAGGTGGATTTGTATCATCCCTGATATGCACCCACAAACAGTCATACTGTCCCAATTTATAATCAAACATTCATACCGGCATATATACAATCTTACTGTCAAACAGCCATACCCAGTAAGTAAGCGCCTAATAGGGTGGAAATATCTCTAGGTTGAGATTTGACATAAACAGCCTAGGTTAACGTCAATATAGCTCAGACAGGCTGTGCCCGGATATAGCCTGGCTATGTCCTAGTCGGCTAGAAAACTTTCAAGAAAACTTAGCCTTGTTTTCACCTGAAACACCTAGAAGGCGTTTCACAGACCTAAAATGTATACTTGGTTTATGTCCCGATTCATAACCTCAATCCAACATCCACACTATTTTATACACACTCACACTCTCCTCTACAACAGTCACTGCTGCCCCTTTCATCATTTCATTTAAACAGTCCGAGTGAGCTTAACCTGCACTGATGGCTAAACATTCTTTCACACCACACTGGAGGGCTTAATCATCTCTGTGCTTGCACCAAAGTGAAAAAGCAGCCTTCTAATTTGACCAGAAGCACAGTTGGTTTCAGTCAGGCTGGTCGTTAAGCCCTGGTTTGAAGCAGGAGGCACCACCTGGTCAGCCACAGCAGGGGCACAGATGTTTGTGTGAAAGAGGTACTCTCAGCTCAGACCATAATTCCCCCATTTCCCCAGGCCCACAGATCTGTGAACAGACCAGCCTCTCACCACATCTTTGCCGGTTAAAGGCTTGGATTCACTGAGGTGGTTTTTCAACACGCTGCAGGCTGCCAGCATCTTCTCACTCAGCTCATACCTGTAAGCAGACAAGGGATCAGGATTTAAGACACTAACAGATATAATTACTGTTCCATTTAGTGATTAATGTGTAATATTTGATGCTTCCTTGTTATTTTTTAAAATCATGTTTTTATTATTGCCATTGGTAATTACAATAATAAAAGTAAGCATCGGCTGAAATGAACTTTGCACTTAAGTAAGATTTGTGCTTAAAGTCACTATTAAGCATGATTATTTCTTGTATTGATATCCCAGCTATCACAAAATGATCTCACAAAGTTACTGGAATGCAGCAACCAAATGAGATCATTTTGTGTTAGCTGGGATATCAATACAAGTACTTAATGCTTAATGCTGACTAAGCACAAATCTGACTTAAGTGTAAAGTTAATTTTAGATACTATTTGTATATTGCACTGTGGTTTCCGGGGGCACAATATTGTGCTCTTTTCTTACACCTGCAATGAGAAGAAATTACAATAAAACTCGAAACTTGAACTTGAGATAGACTGCAGAAAGATCCGGAAAGAACCACTCGCCTCTCTCTTATCTCCTGCTTCTCTCCTCCTTCTTCCACTTCCGCCGCTCCCTCATTATTCAACTCCTCTCCTTCCAGCCCCTCCTGCCCTCCGTACACCTTTGCCTCCTCCTCCTCTTCCTCCTCTTCCTCAGACGAACTGCTGTCCTCTGAGCTGGAGTCGTCGCTGGACGTGGTCTCGTATCTGAGACCGGGAGAGCGCAAGCCAGCTAGAGGAACCGCTCACACCGCACACCACCTCTTTCAATTACCGCCTACGTTTTATATCATTTAACACCGCGCACACCCTTACATTTTATTTTCTGCTGATAAAAGTTATTAATAATCATATATTAATATATATACATACGGTACCGTCCAATAAGTACTGATGACATTAGCATTGTTATCAATAACAGCCGTATTAATAGATTTATACACGGCCTGAATGAAATGCTATTTAATATACAGCTTATTTACGTACGTACATGCATATATGCTAAATCATTCTCAATGCCCCATTTATTGCAAATGAGGCTCTAAAACGAGAAAGGCCACATAAGAGATTCATAACAACAGACACGAGGCAAAGACGCCACTTTTTCTGTCAAAGAGGCTCCTGTGAAATATCGCCCGATTCTCACCCTCCATTAACGCCCACAAACTGCAGGTTCTTTTTGGTGCCACTGGAGCTCTGTCGGCCATCTTTCTTCTTCATGATGGACTTCAGCGCGCCCTGGCCGCAGGGCTCCCCTGGAACGACAGGAGAACAGGACGTGAGAAATGAAGCGATTGCCTTTTCGTTCACGGGGCGGCCGTGGGGAAATTCAGCGGGAGCTCTCCGCCCCGGGATAAACCGAGCAGGCGACACAATTACACACATCGCATTTTATAGTGTCCCGCACTTAATTTAATCCCAAACATCAGAAGAACTGCTTTCTATTAGCATGACTCTGGTTCATTTATCCCACATCCATTATTCACGGTATTTTCACAATGTAATTCAGAACCTGACAGAATATGACTTGCAGATTGTCTGCAGTTGTTCAGGGCCAGCATTCCCCTGGCAGCAACGCGGGCGCCTTCTCCCTGCCAGGACTACAGCTACACTGCGTGAGTTACTGCGCCCTCCCGCACCTCCGAGAGCTCGCTCTCCCACCATCAAAACAACCGCAGGCCTGCGCAGCGCTTCATAAGAGAATACAAACAATGTCAATCTCGCTGCCTTGCTTACTAGCGACAGGGAGGAACACTCATAAACAAAGCATTTCAGCCCACATCTTACGAAGACTGTCATTCCGAAAGGCGAGGGAACTTCCCCCAAACCTACCCTCATCGCAAGTATTTTAAGTGCAGGCCTCACTTTGCCAAATACCACAGCAAAACGCAGCTCTTAAAATGCAGGATAGCGTTCTGCAGGGGAAAATATGCCAGTAAAACCCTGCCGGGACCTGCCCTGAGGCACTAGCTGTGTTACAGGCCTCCCAGTGCACTGTGGGCCCTGCACACAACACTGATACTTCTGCTTCCTTTATTTTGACAGGTGTGAACGTGATCCCTGAGGGAACAAATTGGCTACATGCTCTGAATTCCCACACACATGCACACACCGATGCGCACGTACACAGACACATGCACACACACAGGCAGATACACACACCCATCTCTCACAGAAACACAGTCTCGCTCTCACACGCACGCACACACACAGACACACACACACAGAAACTCTTCTGTGAGAGATGGGGAGGGGGGGGGGTGAACACACACACACACACACACTGTCAGTTCATTGTTTGTGTGTGTCTGTCTGTGTGTGCATTCGTGCGTGCGTGCGGGTGTTAAAATCAGCTGAGGTCTTACCATGTAGAGCAGAAGACATTTGCTGGTCCATCAGGCTTTTCTGCATGGCTGCGGTCTGCTGGTGCGTGGGAGGCCTGGAGCTACCAGCAGAGGGCGCCAGAGGCACGCTTTCATCACGGGTGACCTCTGACCTCACGGCTGCAGCCTGGGTCCCAGCTCCGATGGCCATCTGCGGCAGCTCGGCGTCTGAGTGGGGGGGGGGTCAACAATCAGACGGCAACCAGAAAGGGCCCCCATCCAAGCCAAACAATAACCAGCCAGCCAACAGCCAACGCAGAACAGAACAGGCTGAGTCTAGAGTTTCTGACAGACAGGAGGAAGGAGCAGGAGTCAGGAGGACTCCAGCATGTCTGGAATAACAGCACTGGCTGACAAGACTGTGTTACTCTGTCTGTCTCTGCGTGTGTTTGGGCACAAAACACTTCAGAAATGAGGGTCACAGAAAAAGAGCCAAGCAGTCCTGACCCAGCACTTTGAACTAAAATTTCTTTTCAGATAAGGAAGTAATTCCACAGGTCAAGTTACTATGAAATCTTGTATACACAAATTATAAAACTCTACTTTCAAGACTTTTGTTCGACTTATCCAGTTTATTTTTGACGACATTCATTTGAAGTTCAAACCAAAAGTGCAATGACAGCGGCAAATTTTAACTTTACTCTAACTGTAAAGTTAGAGGCAATTGTCACAGCCTGTATGTTAAACTGAAGCAAACACGGAAACCTTGAAGGCAAGAGGGAGGTTTGAAAAAATTTGACTGACGTACACGTGGCAAGTCATAAAGTCGGGAACGAAATGAACATGAACTGTGTCAGAAGCATCCTGCATTCAGTGTCAGAAGCTTTCCTGCACCCAGCTACATTCACAGTCTGGGGAAGATTTATTTACAGATGAAACAGACGTTCCTGCTAAAAGCATATTTCTGTGAGTCATAAATACATGAGCCAAAAAGAAAAAGACAGACAAAATGGCAAACTAGTGATCTGTTGAGCTCTCTGATCTTGTTCTTAAAAGGCATCTTTAAGCCTCTCGTCTGGCAAGGCTCAACCCTGGCAAAAGGCTCAAATAAACACCTGCACGTGGAATCTGATATATGCGCTGAGCATCTGGGTATCAGAACAAATATAGGGTCTTTGTCCGCAGTTCAAACACGGTGGGCTGTCTTCATCCACCAAAATAAAGTCAGATTTTTTTGTCACAGATGACACTTTGGTAACTGTTCAAACTATAAAGCTGTCTTTCATACAAGATTCAGGGAAATACAACATTAAAACATCTGCTATGAAACAACATGAGTGAAAAATATTGTAATAGCCATTAGATTTATGGACCAAACTATCAGTATCCTTTCCTGAGAAACCAGGTAAACAGGAAATACATGACAAGGGACAGGAAGTTCAACATTATGTGAAAAAACACAAAAATGCAGATACACCTAGCCCCATCAACATGGGGTTGAACAGTAGAGGAATTTTTATTACTGAGCACACTCTGCTACCTGACAATCACATACGACAGCAATGTTTACCTATGTCTCAAAGATTATCGACTGAACAATGATCTTCACTAAACTTGAACTACTATTTTATGATGCATATATTTCTCTTGGACTTTCACACCAAACTGTAGCAATTAGAATGTAAACCATCATCACTGCTTAAATTAAACATTGCACCAATTAAATGTAGTTGAAATATTCCCAATGGCTATTTCTAATACACTGTAGATTTTACTTGTTAAATAGTGCAAGTGAACTCCGGTTCACTACTAAGACACGTGGTGGAGGTCATTACATAACAACTATGAGTCGGCATCAGCAGACGTTTAACAGGAGAACAACAGCGGATCATTTAGTCCGAGTTACTGCTCCCAGAAAGCACAAGAGGGTACAGGGTCCACAGGGTGAAAACGCATATTTGGATCTAGGCCATTTTCTGGACTAACCATGGAGAAAAAAACCCCCAAAAATTAATGTTTTCAGGAGGACAGTTATTTATACGAACAACTGTTTTTTTGCCTTCTATGCATGGACTCCACTGCTTGTTTAACCTAAGAGAAAAATGCTGGAGAGTGCAACTGCATTTTGTAAGGCCTGAAACACCGCAATGTGTAATTACTAAGACAAGCAGACTGGCTTGGGAGTACATATTAACAAAAACATAAGCTTGCTTGGCCAAGGAAAGAACATGAACAACAACAAAATATGCAGTGGGATAGGGGACTTGTATTTTGGTTAAACCCATTTTGCAGTTATTTAGTAGACACCGTATCTGGCGTTAAGGTATTTATCATTCCGGCTGTTTGTTATGATACACTGTGTTAAAGGAGGTTTCTGCTTACATGTACACCTTCATAATTCCAGCACCTTTTTTGTTTTTGCAATCACCCAGCAACAGGCCTGAAGGTGTGAACAAACCACTGAAATTGATTGCGAAATTACATCAGAGTGCACTGTTATCATGTTCCGTAAGATTGTAAAATGAGAAACAAGCATCTCTTATCATTGTTTTCTTGTGTGATTGGACCTACAAACATGTACAAACTGCTAAAATGAACTAATTGGGGACCTCAACACAACACAAACCACCATGAGTAATTCACAAAAATGTAGTTCCTAACCACAAATGCCATGGGCAAAATGGAAAAAATGTCAAAAAGTTATTTTAGGGGGTGATGCAAGATTTGTCATCGCTGCTGTTTATTATAGTGCTCAGAGTAAGGGCTGGCCTGTCTGTGTTCACACGCAGCTTTACCATAGCACCATCTGTGTTTTTGCACCATTTTTGGACCAAAAATGAATAGAGCAAAAAAAAAAAAAAAGAACGGAATGTCCAGGTAAAACGCCTGACTTGGTGCCCTTGTAAGGGCTTTTGACTTTGTGCGTGTTTGGTTGTCCAACCAGAAACATCCCCTAGGGTTTACTTACAACAAACTACTGAACTGTCCTTCCAGAAAACCCCACAATGCCACACAAAATGCAAACACAAAATTATAATCACAAGGATAATGATCGATTGAGAGCAGTACTAAAATGGCTACTACTGTAGACCAACACCCATCATACCTTTGTTGGCACTAGTAGACTCTGGCCCCAGCTGGGGGATGTCGATGCTGCGTAGCTCCTCAGCGCTGGCGTACTTCACCACAGAGTTAATGGAGGACAGCGTGTGGACCAGCTGGCTGTTGATGGAGCCGATCTGAGACTGGGGCTGTCCGAAGGCATCGGCGAGCTCGCTGTAGTTCTCCGCCAAGAGGGCCTGCTGTTCCTGCAGGAGCTTCTGCACGCGCTCGATGTAGTGGTCCAGTCCGCCCGGCATCATCGTCGTTGTTGCCGGCTGCTGCTGGAGTTTGGCCACCCCTGAAACCATTCCCTCCCCAGCCCAGACGTTCTTCATGTGGGCAGAGTCGGTCAGGTGCGAGGGCCCACACGCAATGGTTCTAGTTTTCTGGCCCACCAGAAAGTTCTCCCTCACGTCGGTCAGCCCGACACCGATCTCTTTGGTCTTTGCCACGGATGGCCGGTCCTGGGGCACTTCCCCTGGAGCAGAGGTCCCGACCGCAACCGAACGTGTTTTGGGAGCGGAGTTAACATCCTTCACGCGTCCATCTCCCACGGCAACCGTCCTGGTTTCAGTCAGAGCCGTGCTGGTGTGCTTTTCCCTTGTGCTGAGGACGGTGTTGGTGCCGGTGTCCATGGAAACTGTCCTGTCCGTGTTGGTGAACTTGCTTGCAGCGTCCGTTGCGGTGTTCGTGAGCTGGGACGTTGTCTGAGGGGTCGCCATGACTCCCAAGTCTGCTCGGCTGACCTGGTCAGTAACCGTGCCCAAAGAAGCCAGCTCCTTTACAGGACAAACGGTCACATCCACTGAACAATCCCCACATCCGATCGACCTGCATTCCTTGACCTGCTCTGTTCTGCAAAGGCCTTTACTGTCCACAGTGTCCTCCGTATTGACTCCTATTTCGCAAACACTTATCTCCCCTCCTACACTCTGATTACACATGACAACATGGCTGCCAACACACTTATCTAGGGTCTCTGTTTTTTCTCGTACAACCCAGCGATCCATAAGAACCTCTGGACCCACAGCAACGTGCCTCAGTTCGGGCTGACACGATACGGCCACCGCAAGAGTCTGAAGGATACCCTCAGTGGAGGAGTCCCTAACGTCCGTGTGACTCCCAACCCCTTGGCTCTGCGTCTGAACCTTGGCTTCCACGGCCGTGCTGTACGTGTCCGGCCGGGCCATGGAGGCTTTGTCGACCTTCTTCCGCGATCCCGCCGCCTGGAGCTCCAGCTTCAGCTTGCCCATCTCCACCTGGTGCGTGGTCTCCTTCAGCTGCACCTCCAGCCTGTAGATCTTGTCCTTCAGGGACTCGATGGTCTGGTGCTGCATCTCAATCTCCGCCTCGCTCTCAGAGACGACACCCAACATGGCTTCGGTCACACCCACCGCCGCGTTCCGGGTGTCCCCCCTCTCCGTCTGGACCGCCGCGTCCCTGCCGCCCCGCCCGGACGACTTCCGGTAGATGACCACGTCGTTCATGTTCTCGTCTGTGCCCACAGCGATGGACTTGTGGCCCCCGTCCCAGCGCCTCGGCTTCCGCTCCGGCTTCTGGGCCAGGCCTCGTAGCGGCGTCTCATCGCCGCCGTCCTGGATCTTCCTCTCCAGGGCCTGCATCTCCTCCGTCAGCTGCCGGAACTCCTCCAGCCTCCGGGAGCACTGCTCCGCGTTCTCTGGCTCCTCTTCTGAGTCGATGTGCAGCTCCAGGCCCTTCCGGATCTGCGAGAGCTCCTCCAGGTGCTCGGCATTCCCGGCGCTGTACGAGCGCTTCCGGAAAACTCCGCCGCCCGCCTGGTTCTGGTTGGAGAGCTTGGGGTTCTTCATCTGGGCCACCATCTGCCTCTTCTCCTCCTGCAGGACGGAGATCTTGACCTGCAGGATGGGGATGGCCTTCACCTGCTCCTCCAGCTCCTTCAGCCGCTTGAGGGCCACCACCATCTGGTCCCGGATGTGCTGCAGGTGCAGGGGGCTGACGTTGGTGACGGGGGTGGCCATCCCGGAGCTCAGGGGGCTATGGCGGATGGAGCTGCCCATGGAGGAGGTGAAGTACGGGTTGTAGTCCCCGTTGGGAAGGTGTCCGTTGAGGAGGAGTGGGTGGGAGTTCGGGGAGATCTGGTTCGGCCCGCTGGAGCCCGTGAAGGAGGACAGGGAGCTGCTGGACCCCATCCCCCCGAAACTGGCCAGCCGCCTACGGGGCGGGGGCTCACTAGCAGGGGGGTGCAGGAGCAGTCGCTCCTGCTCGAGCCTCCACCGAGTCTCCATCAGAGTCTTCTCCACCTGGAGGTTGTGTCGGGGCACTCTGGGGGAGGGGGGCGGGAGGAGCTTGCCCTCTGGGACGCTCACGAAGGGCAGGGGGGGCTCATGGACGGGCGGGGGGCGGGCCTGGGCGGGGTTGCGCTGGCTCTGGCTCCGGGCGGGGTAGAACAGTGGGGATTGCTTGCTCTCCTCGCTGTTGGAAGAGGACAGGGAGTCGGTGGAGGCCCAGGCGCTCCGCGCCGCCGCCTCGGCCCTCGCCACCCTGGGCTTCCGCTGGATGTTCAGCTTCCTGATGGTGTTGCCCCGCTCGATGTCGTCCACGTACTTCAGGAAGTCCAGGTCTAGCTGGAAGCCGTACGGGGTCTCCAGGTAGTAGGGGGCCCCGGGGTCATCTTCTGCACTCGCACCTCGCTCTCCTCTTTCTGTCGGAAGAATAAATACATTTTAGGATATCAATATCGTTCAAACCCCTTTATTACATTTATCTTGCAAGGCACTCAGGTTTACTAACTTGGGAGAGGCTTCAACTTTATACAGCAAAAATAAGACCCAATAAAAGCAGCATAATGGCCGAGTTTCACAGACACAGTCGTAGACCAAATTTAAATTTGAGATCCTTCGTACCAAACTCAATTGTGTCCAGGACCTAATCTGTTTGTCTTAATTTGTCTGTGAAACTGGCCCAAAGAGTTTATAATATCAACCAGTATTAAACTTTGTAAAATGATTTTTGAAGGAAGCATTTTATTTATTTTTCCTCAAGAGCAGGCATGCCATTCTTCTATTGTCAGGAAAAATATTTACCAAACAAATAATTCACGATAGCTATACAGTAGATTTTGAACTGTATTGAAACATTCTTTATTAACGATCAACGTTTATTGTAATGATACTGGTCCCATCCTTCTAATCTAAAGAAGAAGAAAAAAAAAACCCACTACTGGCAGAAAAAATATGTCATGTTTTTGGTGACAGCTCTGACTAATCTGCTGGGACAAGTACAAACAGGAGCAGGGAGTTTTGCATACTTTCCCATGCCCGCGCTAAAGATCTAGTGCAGAAAATAGCAGTTAATATAAAAATCACATTGGCAGAAAAGTGAAGGAGGAGTAGCTTCCGTTTCTTAAATTCCCAAAAAGAACAATCCCATGATTCAAAATATCCCTCAAAGAACATGCTGACACCAAAATGCAATATTACATATTCTAATTGAGTAGCATTTAATTGATCATTTTTAGCCAGAAACAAATGCCAAAGAGAAAATATCCAATCTCAAACTCTCCTACAAGCTCTAGCGAGTTTGAGGGGGAAGAGAAGCGACCACACTGAGTAAATATTTTCCTCTTCAGAAACACTATGTAAATAAGAGTTTGCTGACAGACATTACAGGAAAACAAGCCCTTTAGCACTCTTTTTAAGAAGGAGAATAAGAGACGCATAAAGATTTCTGAAACTTCAAAAAACACTACACAGAGGGAACTGCCAAAGTGGTCCAAATTCCTCACATAAAACAGAGAGCGCCTGCCGTGCCTCAGAATAGCCCTTCTCTGCATGAGCCCCACACACTTACCAGTCCACTAGAAAACCATACATTCAGACCGAGTCCTCCAACAGAAAGCACACATTCTTAGTATGCCTGGAACCTTCTGGAATGAAACCCGAAGGCTCAAACCCCTCCTCCAGTCCGTTTTAAACCGTGGCAAAACTTTCAGTTGGTCTCTACATTCACTCAGCACAACACATAAAATTTAAGAGCCCGACTTTGTATTCAGCTTTGCTCCCTGCACACTGTTCAGTCCTCACTTACCTCGGTCTGTCTTCCTCTATTACACTCTCTCTCTCCCCCTCTCTCTCCCTCCCTCCCTCTCGTCCTCTCAGTCTCCCCTTCTCTTCGGCAGCGCGTGAGGTTTTTTTCAGGCTGCAGGCTCGTACACTCTTCTGTGCGTGAGACTTCTCGTTTCTCGGTCCATAAGGGGAAAAATTCCACTATTGGTGTAAACTTAGCCAGACACAGGGCAAGCACGCCATAGGCTGGCTGCCTCCTCCAATCAAATGGCCAGACCTATTTCACAACAATCAGAACTTTCTTCTCATATTTGCAGGTACCCCTTTCTCTCTCTCACTCTCTGAAGATGTAGAAAAAAAGTACATTCTTAAAGTGTCTGGTTTGAATTTCTCTTCAAGTGGTTACCCTCAAAGTACTTTTTTATTTTTTTATTTTTTTACTTAAACTCAAAACCTAAAACATTTTGGACAGAAACAGCCTACAGTGCTCACACATGGTAAACTACACATAAAAAAAATATTTATAGCATGAATTATTTGCACTGCAACTTGCAAGACAAAACAGAAACTCAGGCAAACAATATCTATACATTTGCCACACCAGGAGGCTAAATAAAGTCAAACTAAATAAAGAAAGTGAGCCGTTGAATTTCCACTCTCCTGACTGAAACCTGAGGCATTGCTGCACCCGCAGACTGCTGCCTGATGACAATAAACAAACGCTCGTTAGGGATGTCGCCTTGCGTGGTGTCCTGTAAGGAGCCCCCACCAGCGATGTCATCCCCCACGAGACTGCCAACAGCGGTACCAGGCACAGAACCCGCCAACAGCTGAACTGCTACCTCAGTCCATGCCAACCGGGGGGGTCATACATTCACGACCACTACGCTGCAACAAACGATGAATGAGGTCTACTGTACGTACTTCTACTATACCAATCTGACATTACCACGGCTTCAATACCGCCGTTATGCCTTCACACTGGGACAGCTGGATCAACTAGTCATTTGTTCCACTTAATGAATAGGTAAACTGTTATTTAAATGTGTATCTGTAGACATTTTACTACACTTTCCTGATAAGAAAGAAAAGTTAAAAATACACTCCCGTCTCTCTATATACTGCACTTATAGTCTAGAAATGTTACATAAATAGACCTTACTACAATTAAAAAAAGCAAACAAAAACACCTTCCTTCACAATGAAAAGCTCAAAGTTAATTCTCCAGACACCACGCTTCCATGACGATTTGCCATTTTTCATAAATGTTAATTGCTCCTGCTAAAGCTGGTTCAACATGTGCTTCTGGCCACAGAACAAAGAATGCCATCTGGACTAAGTCAAGAGAGATACAACATTAGCTGTTTGCTCAAGATATGATTGGTCAAAAAAACCAATACTGGGTAAGCAAATGAACAGAACCAGACACAACCAGTCGCGCTTAGGAAATGCTATTTGACTCTTCCCACAGAATAAAAAAGATAAGACCAGAGCAGATGGCTTGTGTGTCAGCAGTAAGAGTAAAAACTATTTCATTAGCAAAATGGCTTTAAGCCACTGGGTGACATGATTATAGCACACACCAGCTTGGGTTCATCCTGAGTCCTACAGTGTAACATTAAGAGCATTAAGAATCTCTTAATTACATTGTGGCCTGAACTGTAAAATCCAGGCATGGCTTCCATTGATAGTATATGGCAAATTAGTTGGTGTCAGGACATAATATACTTTTGTGTGTAGGTTTTTTTGGGGGGTTTTTTTTTGCATTTCTCCTTTTTACAAAAACCTTTGAAACATGTTAATGAGGAAACCTACTTAAAAGGAGCCAAAAGTCGAATTTTCACAATGAGGGTAATACAAGTTTATTGTGTTATGGTTATGGTAAGAAGCATCTATGGTATGAGGTGATATTAGCAGACATTAGCACACAGTATCCTTCTGCAGTTAAGGGAAGGTCCCTAAAGATGAATTCCACGACAGTCTGTCCTAAACAGCAACAGAATCTTTCCCTTTCACCCATAAAGCTTGCAGAGCAGGCTTGTTTACAAAGGGGTGTGTGTTTGTGGGTCGGGAGTCACTCACTGCTCTTGTAAAGTGACAGTGCTGTCACAACTCATAAAATGGCGGGCTCGTGTAAACGGCCCAAAATAGAATTCCGCAGACACCCTAGCTCCAGGCATTCCATTCGGAATAGCTTCTCATTTCGGCACCCGCAAACATCGCAAGAACGACGGAGCAGACAACTTCATCCGCTGGTCTTAACCAACGTACCACGCACCCAGACAGCTCCCAGAATTATACTCTCTTCATCTGCACACTACGCACCCAGACAGCTCCCAGAATTACACCGCCTTCATCCGCTGGTCTTAACCAGCGCACCACGCACCCAGACAGCTCCCAGAATTATACTCCCTTCATCTGCACACCACGCACCCAGACAGCTCCCAGAATTACACCGCCTTCATCCGCTGGTCTTAACCAGCGCACCACGCACCCAGACAGCTCCCAGAATTACACCGCCTTCATCCGCTGGTCTTAACCAGCGCACCACGCACCCAGACAGCTCCCAGAATTACACCGCCTTCATCCGCTGGTCTTAACCAGCGCACCACGCACCCAGACAGCTCTCAGAATTATACACAGATGTGTGGTGTTCTCCATTTTGACCGACTGAAAGTGCTTGAATGTCCCGAAACACCTTGCGGCAGACACGACCAGATCGGAGCCGCAAACGTTTATTAAAGTCAGCTAGATGCTGTCATCGGCTGCAACACACTCCTCACTCTGTCTCCTAGCATCCCGTCAAGTGTGGCTTCTACCCACATATGCTGAGGCTGCCAGAATAATGCTGGTGTCCTAATGACCCATTCAACGGTTGGTTTAAAAGCTTTAATGCACAAACACCACCACCCAAAACATCACCACCCTTCTCAGTCCCTCTGTCAAACAGGACAGTGGTAGTCGTTTGCTATGACACAAGTTTTCCTAATCCACTTTCCATAAACATAACACGGTTTGGAGAATGTTCAATAGGCCTCGTGGTGATATTGCACAATTATTCCATCTCTGATATAGTTCAAACTCACCCTGGATGAAGCAATCTGGCACATATTTACAGTGATAATAAAAACAGACATGCACATTTGGCCTTGCAAAAAATCACAAGAGAAAAAGATAATGACAGAGAATGACTAACTCACTGCATTGGTTTAGGCTACCTTTCATTTTTTTTTGCTAAGGGTCACAGTCGAACTGAAGTGTTGAAGAAACAGACAGCATGAAAAATACAAAAATGTCACATAAATATCTACCTTGTACCATCAACAAGACTGTGGTCTGTGGGTCTATGGGTCAGACCGGGCACACATTCCAAAAATACCCCGAGATGCACATATTCACACACACGCAAGCATATACACACACAAAAACACCAACCACATGTTTTATATAACCTTAAACCACATTTAAATGTATTTTCAAAGCAGACACAAACAACATAAATGCATGGTTTGATTGTTGATTACTGAACTGAACGGAGTAGTTTTGCCTCTAAACTTGCTCAAGACGAAAGACTAACATTATCAGATTAAGCTACGCAGATCACCAATACAGGCAAAAAAAACAAATGTAAAAAAATTCAAAGCACTGATATGAAATAACATCATTAGAAAACAGCAAGAGACCAGCAATGGCCATTTCCATTTTCAGCCTGTATTTTATCTTCGGTGTATACTCAACGCTATCTACAAAAGTATCTCATGATGTAACGGGTCAATGCACCTGTCGGAGACTGATTGTAAAGGTTTGATTTGTTTACCTATGGAAGACAACATGGCTCTTTCATGGCTGTGGAGTTGTGTAATATCTGAAAGGGCTCCACACATTATCAGCTGGTCTGACAGTAGTCCTATTTAAAACAATGCATCTTCTCCAACTGCTCATGACACGTTCTAAAATAAAGCTGTACAGTGTGGAGGACCACGACAGGTGGTGTGGACACAGAATAGTTATGTGCTGTTGCACTGAGCATACTTCCCCCTTTTTAGCCACGAGGCGCACTGATGTAATTAGATGTTCAGCCTAACTGAACAACAGTGTGAGGGAACGGAGGATTAAGAAGAGAACTGCACAGAGAACTTCGATTAGAGCAGGCTTTTCCCCTTTTACTTTTCTCCATAAATGCAAACCACATTTTAAATGTAATGGCCGAAACATTAAAACAGGTATGAAGTTGAACAGATTAAAACACAAAAAATCCTCACAAAAACTTGGCAGAAATTTTGTTTTGTGGCGATTTCCTGCTCACAGAGCAGCTTTGCATCAGACCTGGGTTCAAACTGTATTTGTTCAAATCCGCCAAATACTTTTCTGTGCTCCAGGGATCTTGCCAGGTTCATTTTAGCTGGCAAAGAGGAGCAGATGGACAGGGTTTACACTTTTGGGATCATTTATTTTGGTCCAATGCACCAGACAAGCTCAGTCAAAAGCAGAAAAGTATTTGTATCAAAAATAATAATGTACAATAACAAACATATTTTTGTTGTTGTTGTTGTTGTTGTTATTATTATTATTATTTAGCCTATTTATTTATCCATTTATTAGCTTTTCTGTTACTCTGTAAAGTGTCTTTGTGACAGTCTTCTGTAAAAAACGCTATACCAATAAATTGAATGGAAGAGGGGGAATGTACAATCAGGAAGTGGGGCAGTTCTGGGCCTAAGAGACCAGGTCCCAGACACCGTACTCTTCTGTGCCTAGCGACAGCCCCCCAGTGACCGGGGGGAGGGGGGGAGGGGGGAGAAGGGGCTCTCACACTGCGATGGCATTTCCTGTCCGAGCCTGCCGAAGCCAGCCGGTCTTTAATTACTCCATTACCCTACGACGTCATTCCGCCGCTCCGACCCCAGATCCCTCTCCATTAAACACCCTGGAACGCAGGAGCGTGACAAAGCAGCGCAGTTTAAAACCCCTTCCACAAAGAGAGAGAGGGAGAGGCGGAGGGAGGAAGAGAGGGAGAGGAACAAACAGAGCCAATAAATAAATGCCAACCTACTTACAGAGCCGCGCTGACCCCGGCCAGCAAAAACACGGTGGTGTGACCACACCGCAAGCGCAGGACACGAACACGCAAACGCCTCTCCAAACAGTCACCTAAAAACATCACGTTTACCACTTCCAGTTATGTAATGTAAAAAACCCAAAGAAGTCATATACAGCATTACCACTTCATTGAATGAAACCACTCACTCATCTGCTGCCTGAACTACAGACATTGATTGTCTAAATTCTTACATTTCAGAGTAAAAGAAAGTTAGTTTGTTCCTCTCTTCCTGCCAGCCCCTAACCTAACACCGTTCCCCCTCTCTCCACGCTCTGGATGACTCATTCCTCCTTCCCCCTGACTGAGGTGTATTTTAGGGCAGGAGGGAAGGCCACAGCATGGAATCACCAGGGACTGCAAACAGCCTGGACAGGACAAAGATTCCTCACCCACTAGAGAAACTGCTCTCTCGCTCTCTCTGTCTCTCTCTCATTATCTCTCTCTCATTATCTCTCTCTCACTCCCTTATTCTCCCTCTCATTCTCACCCTCTTATTCTCCCTCTCATTCTCTCACTCTTATATTCTCTCACTCACTCAATTCTAATTCTCACTCAATTCTCATTCTCTCATTCCCACCAACCCCCTCTCTCTTCCTCCGTCTCGGGCAGCAGGACATAGTGGGGAAAGGTCAATGATCTGCTTTAAAGCCAGTCACAAAAGACAACTTTGTTGGGTAACTGTTTACCCTGGCGTTCTCTACTGTATTTATGCTTGACTCATTGGGACAGACCGGCCAACTTAACGAGTGCAAAGGTCTGGAATGCCTTTTTATACTAGAAATATATTTGGGTACAAAGCTACTTGCCAAGTGCTAAATGCTAAATGCTTGATTTGCTAATGCCTCAGGCTTTTGCTTTTGTGCCAAGAAGGTAGAATCAAAGATAAATGGAAGACAGTGATGCAATCTAATCCTTCTTTTTTTTTGGTTTCTTGTTCTGGGTAAGTGTGGGAATTGTCTATAAAGGTCTGACAAGTCCATGTCAGAACATGAAAGATCTCCTGCAGTCTACGTCAGTCAAAAACAGAGGGAATAACATCAGCCTAAACTCTGCTAGCCACTGCAGGGTCTCTCACTCCGGACACAGAAAGGATGGACCGGGGCTCAGAAACAGAGTAACTAACATCACAGAAAACAGCCACTGCAGGGTCTCGCTCCTGGCACAGAAAGGACGAGCCGGGCTCAGAAACAGAGGGCTCAGCTGTGAGGAAAGGAAAGCAGGTACACCCAGCCCTGTGTCCGGGACAAAGAGTCCCTGCTCCGCCTGGCAAGCTAAGGGGATTACGCCACTGTGCCAACAACGGGCTAAAACCTCAAACCTCCTCCCCCCCTGGGCCGACCCAAATTACACTGAGGGAGCAAGGACCACGACTTCAAACCACTCACCCCCACAATGGGCACACTATGTATTAGCCATACTTTATGAACAGGGCCCACTAGGTATAGGGCACACTATGTATAGGGCAATATGTACCAAGCACACTATGTATAGGGCACACTATGTATAGGGCACATTATGTATAGGGCACATTATGTATAGGGCACACTATGGATAGGGCACACTATGGATAGGGCACACTATGTATTAGCCATACTTTATGAACAGGGCCCACTATGTATAGGGCAATATGTATAGGGCACACTATGTATAGGGCACACTATATATAGGGCACACTATCTATAGGGCACACTATCTATAGGGCACACTATGTATAGGGCACACTATGTATAGGGCACACAGAGGACCCCAGCTTTTCTCCCACACGTGTGCTTTTACAGAGCAAAAACAGGAATGTGTGAACCCATAGGGTCTGTGTGCACATATCAGCGAGGTTTGACAGGGAATATTTCATACTGCGCTGTGAAAATCTCTCACAGACGCACATGCACACAGTCTGGTTCCACTGTTCTGTACCTGGAAAGGAATTTGGAGCTCGAAGCTCTTCTCAAGCCCAGGAGGTTTTTTGGCTAAAAACAAAATGCGTTTGTACCCTGAACTTTAATAAAGTACGTATGTACCCTGCACATTAATAAAGTATGTATGTACCCTGCACATTAACAAGGTATGCATGTACCCTGCACATTAATAAAGTATGAAGTATGTAGTATGTAGAATGAACTTTGGCATTAATCACTTTGTGATCTATTGGGTACATCAAGTTAAATTAGGTCTATACTATAATATGTCAAAAACAAGTAAGTAATGCAAGTCTCAATGACTACACTCAAGACTTACAATGAACTGAAAATCAAGAAGAAACAAAAGCTTCACTCACCAAACAATGCCAAGTACACATAAAGCAGTACATTTCAATCATTTTTGACACTAAGATTTTGGGACCATTAACAGAAAGTTAATATCTCTCATTAAAAGCATAAGAAAAAGAGGATAGAGTAGAAAAAATAATTCAGCACAAAATTCAGCTGAATGCAAAGCTTGACCTGACAAATCTGATTTAAGCAGGCCGATCTGCTAAATTTCACTTCAGTGTTTCCATTTGAGTAGGTACATGCATTTGTGTAGCTTGGGTGAACATGGTATATAACTTAGTGATACAAGCAAAGATTCATTACAATAACCATACATGCATTTAGTACAAAAGAGAAGGTACTGTTGAAACCACTGAACCTGCTTCGAACAACCCAAATGTTCAGCGTGGTTATCTGACAATCATGAAAAAAGCTTAGGGCTAAACTCCCAGAGCTAGGTCTGCAGAGCAGTCTGTTTCCAACCCACTGCACAGAGAGCACTCTCACCCTGCTGGTACGTTTAAGAGCCGTTTAAAGTTCACCTGACTGGCTCCCAATGAACTCACACTTGCATGCCACCGAAGATCTGAAAGCACTGAAGTCTCTTTGGAGTTCATAGCGAGACAAGCAAATGTCCGATAAGCCTTTAACCCAAAACTTTACAGACTATTAAAAATACTTTAAATATAGGCTACTACTCGAGTCCTAAATATGCTTCCCAGCTTGTACCCTATATATTCAAAATCTCCTCTTAAGCACTGTGTGTTACCCTGAATAAGGTCTCCTCATAAACAAACAGGTAAATGAGTGTAAGTACAGCTACAGCAGCACATGACATGGCATACATTTAAAAAGACTAAACCACTGGAACACGTAATTGTCATTCACACATTCATTAACCCTTCAAGGTGCAAGACCACAAATATGCAAATAGAATGATAATTGACACTACTGACAATTGAAAGCAATGTTAGAACAGTTCGAGAACACCGATTTTGAATATTGGAAAAAACTAAACAAAAAAGAACACAGAAAAAACCCCAAGAGCCTTCCAACTCCAAATGCTATTTCAATAAGTATTTCCTCCACTTATTTAGTTAATAGGCACTCATTTTCTGATGCTGATAACATTAATTAGTGGTTTAAAGAGAGAAGGAAGTCTTGCTGACCTGAGGCTGTCCAGGATGGGAGTCGACAAACTACACAAGAACATCCCACAAGACGTGGAAACTAGCAATTACTTTGGCAACTTGATGACCGTAATTAATAAACATTATGATGGTCAGAGGGCTCAAGATGTCATCCTCTTTACACACAAAAATCATCTATAGTAAACTAACATTAATAGAAATGTGAAGCACTACCAGATCTACTGAACATCTAAGCTATAGAACAAGCCAGAAAGAGGCTCTAGTTCTGACACCTGCCCCTTGATCTTGATAAGGGTGCTGGCGGACTTGTTGACGGTTTGTTCGTTTCTGGCATGACGAGAAACCCTTTGTTCCCAGCAGCTCCAATTAGAGGCGTATTCAGGAGCCGGGGGTTACGGGCGGAAAAGTCCACTGCGGCGCCTCAGCCTTACATTTCCGTTCCAGCGCACATGCAAACCAGCGGTAGCGGGGTTTCCACTGCGGTGGACTAAACGACAGAGGGCAGGGCCATCTGCGACTCTTCCGGAACCTTCTCCACACGCGACAGTCCTGGCGGGGGGGTTCTCACCATGTAACACGACCTGTGACTTACAGTACGTCGCAGGGGCGTAGCCAGGAATTCGGGGCCCCCTGAAAGAACATGGCTCTGAGCCCCCTCTTTGTTAATCCTACTGGAATGTCTGTGAGGCCCTGGAATCATCACCACCTTTCACCCCCACTAGCGAAAGTCCCGCGCGAATGGAATTATGAAAAGAGGAAAGAGAGGTCACTATGGCAACTCAACACAATAATGCTGAACTGCAATGATGGCCGCTGATACTTTTTATAATACAGTCACAGGGCTCATATTCATACATCATCTCAGAGTATGACTGCTGACACAAGATCAGGTGTGCCCTGTCCATAGCCTACTCTTACCTATTATGAGGCACAAGGCAAAACCGACCCTGGATCAGGTGAACCCTGTTGATAGACAAATCTGACTTATCATGAGGTACAAGGCAAAACTGATCCTAGCTCAGCACTACTTCTCCCAGATGCTATATGAATGAGATTTGTCGATATCCCTTAACGCACCAGGCACATTTGAAAGCCGCTGTTAAAGGTCAGACGCAGTTACCTGAGGTGTTGCCGTTAACGTGCGTTGTTTGCGCCATGGGTGCGGCTGATGGCAGTCAGTTCCACACTCAGATTTAGCGCAGTCATGCAAATGCCATGCACCAAGTCCAGGTTACCATGCAACCTGAAAATCAAGACAGAAAACACACCGTTACACAAATCTGCATCTATCACACGTCTATCAACATACAACACACACGCACACCTGTAGACAGACAGACAAGACACAGACACCGATGATAATGGAAAAAGAAGAGACAATATGAGCAATCGCCATGTACATGCATTTACAGTTCGTAGCATAGCCTTTCCAAAACGGCGGGGAAGTTCCTTCTGGCTGCCATCTTCCTTACACCAAATCCGACCGCTGCTTCTAGACTAAGTGATTTTCCTGCGATGAGATTTGAGACTTCCCATTTCCGCAAACACTTTCATTTCCTGCCTGGATTTCCAAACCGCTTTACAACCGCAACACACACCTTTACAGCACATGAACTACACCTCCTGAAACACGACAGTGGCATACCGAGGGTGGGACCTTTGACCCCGGACAATGAAAGGGTGGTGGTTGCCCCATCCTGATCGGTTACTGGATAAGGGCCTGTATTTGGGACAGGGGCCTGGGAAGCGACCTGGCGAATCAAAGGGCAGAGCCCTCTCCACACCGTGCAATCAGAGAAGAGAACAACTATGAAGATTATTGCTTCAGGTCTGTGATACTCATGAATGAACCGTAAAACACTATCAGCATATCAATCTACAGTATTATGCTCTTTAGAGGTTATGAATCCAAAACTTGGACTCTTTCTTTCCAAACAGCCATCTACTTGTGTACATTATACAATCGACACAAAAGCAAGCCCTGGAGAGAGGGGAAAAATGACATTCAATGTCATCATGTCCATCCTCCCTTAACGCGAGAAATATGATTAACATCTGTTCATATCTATCTGTTCATATTCATACCTATCAATATGTTTAAATAAAGCCACAATAAACAAAGAGATTTCAACTCAAGGCAGGTGGTCAAGAGCGCATTAACAGCTTCAAATATAGGCCGAGTCGGCACCCAGATAAAACACACCAGACTGTCGGCTCCAAGACGTCACGTCTTTAAATACAGCTCCAGTCATATCAACTTATTTTATCACACATCTTAAAAATAAACACTGCTGGTTGGACGATATAATTTACCCACTGCAGCCTCAGCCTTACATGTCTGCTTCCTGTTACAGAAGAATGTTACACGGTTCAGACAGAGCTCTGTGTGTGCGTGTGTCTTTGTGCGTGTGTCTTTGTGCGTGTGTCTTTGTGCGTGTGTCTTTGTGCGTGTGTCTTTGTGCGTGTGTCTTTGTGCGTGTGCCTGTGTGCGTGTGCCTGTGTGTCTGTGTGTGGGGGTACATTTGGTTCCTGGTTGGAGCGTGTTTTTGGGGGGGAGGCAGGTCGTGACAGACATGTGTGGACCAGACGGGATGCGTGTTGCGCTCACGGCCTTTTCACGCTCGTAAATCCCTGAAGGAAACCGCCGGAACCGAGCGGAGGGGAGGGCTGTTGAGAAGAGAACACGGACGGGAGAGTGTGTGCGGAAAAACGCACATCTTTCCTTCATTATGTCTTTCAACTTGTTTGGAAAACGATACAGATTCTGCTTTAAAAGTGGTTACATTACATAGCATTACTTTTATCCAAAGCAAATCACAGTTTATTAGACTAAGCAGGGGCTCGAACCACTAACCTTCCAGGTCCCAGGCAAGCACCTTAGCCACTAGACTATTATTTCCAAATAACAAGGGTGGCTCACATTGCAAAGCCTCACAGACAGCACACTAAGCAACCAGTTAGCTACACGTGTTGACCATGTACAAATGCCCGACAATTTGTTAACAGAAAATGTTGGGGCATTCATTTAAATTATACACCAACGCCTTCACATAATAAACAGCAGATTAACGAATAAGGTCAAACATGCATATTCTTCAACTGAACCGCTCAAAGAATGATTACCAGGCTCTGGTTCCCCTGGGGGGAGGGAGAGGGGGTGTGACTCAATCTTACACAACTGCACTGAAAACCACCTGAGGCTGAGAAATCTGGGCACAGCTTTCAGTCAAACCCACTACACGTGACACCTGACAGAAAACAACAGATTCAACATCCACTACAGCAGCTACAGTGCAGTGCGCAAGTATTTGGACAGTGGTACAATATATGTTCTTTGGCTCTGTTTGTTTGGCTTTTGTCTCTGACTGTTTTGTCTTTTTTTCAGCCACATAATGGCTTCTGACTGTCATTGGCACAACTCTGGTCCTCATGTTGACATGCCAATAACAGATGCCAAAGGCAAACAAAAGCCTAGACTCAAGACAAGATGCTGAAAGCTTTCTTATACCTGCACTAAGAAGGAGATTGAATGCACCTGACTAATCAGAAACGGCTGAAAAGCCAACTGTCCAATTACTTTTAATCCCCAAAAATTAGTGGACTACGTATAAAACGGGATCCTACACGGATCACCCGATATGGACACAAATACCATCAAATGAATGGTGTCAGTCCGCACTTAAACGATATTCATCGTTTAATTTCAAATCTAATATACTGGCGTACAGAAATTGTACCACTGTCTAAATACTTACGGACAGCACAGTACTGCAATCCACTACAGGCATAAAAATATTCACTCTGTCCTGGAATGAATCTGAAGCACTAAATGAGCTAAACGAAGATTATACCAAGTCATTCATTTCCATGGATAACCTAATAATTGAACTAATCAGGAAAAAAACAAACCTTCATAGAGAAAATAGCAATCTAAGTTTTTTTAATTGGCATGTTTGGCTGTCATGGTGTATAATTACTGCGAACTGTGAGGGTGGGTTTGGGTTCTGACTGAATTCCAGCTGGGGATGAATAACAGGATCTGAGCCCTTTCAGCAGGGATTAGACCTCAAAGCCAGCTGCACAGAGTGAAAATATGAAAACAAACCTTCACCTCAAACCTCTCACTGTGACCAGCAACACTCAGGCCAGTCAAGGTACAGGTTACGGTGGTGGAGATGACTGAAAAAGAATCAAGGCCTGTCGAGGTACTGTTTAAAACTGAAATTGAGAAAATGATGCAGTTTAAGAAATATCTGCCCTCCCCCAATGATGGACAGTCTACCCAAATTCCCAGGCTGTCCATTCAGAATGTTCTGGATGGCTTTTAAGCAGGGATTCACAACACAACCAACATGCAGGTAGCAGGGGCGTATTTTAAATATCACACAGGGAAGGGGGAGCCATTTTGATGGACTGTGAGATTGATGGACATTAGTAGAGAGGGAAACATGGTGTGTGTTACAGGAGATTGACCACAAATCAACAACTGACATCCTACAGACACCTGCAGGAACGGGATTGGCCTTCACTCTCCAACTGAACACTGACTCTCTCTCTCTCTCCCCCCCCCCCCCCCCCCCACAGCATCTCCACCAATCCCAGCCCTTTATGTTAAAAAAGCTGCATTCCATTGGTAATTAACTTTTCCTGTATTCCCTGTGAATGGATGTTCCCAGGGGATCAAATTATGTATTTAATATTTAACTGTGCAACTGTAAAAATGACATCCATAAGACACCACTCAATTATTGGAGTCATATTGAGAATTGCTCAATCTCCCATCTGAAATGTGAGCTCTGACAAGCTCTGCTACAAATTATTTTGTTAAGCACGCTACAACATAAAATAAAACTTCACAGATCTTTTGCCTTTTTACCTTGCAGTAGATAATCTTGACACGTAACATGAGTCTTCAAATGGCAGGATCTGTTTGTGTCAAAGCCAATCTACCTGGCGTCAGACGTTTATACTACAATTTAACCTCGTCAGCCATGGCTGTGGATCAAAGCCAGCTACTGGGCGGCAGTTTGGCACTAATGCACGCACTGTGTACTGACGTGAGAACACAAGAGCGACTTCCGACAGATAACGAGCTCGGTGCAAACACCTCCCCGTTGCCGACGCTCAGATAATATGCAATCAAACGGGTTTGGCGGAAAGAAGAAACGAAAGCAGCACCCGGTTCGTATTTACCTTTGGTAATCATTTACGTCCAATTCACGTCTTCAAAAACAAGCGTCGCGGCATTGAATGAGAACTAGTTTCCAACTCAATTTTAATCCAGAGTGCGATAAGCAGCGTCCAAGTTTTGCTACTTGAACAATCAGTAAATTATATACTCCAACCGTAACCCTATCATTTCAAATGCAAATGCATTACCAGACCCAACATAGAAAATACACTGCGATATTTGATTCTAGTGGTGCCCACAAGACATTTAAAAAATGCCTGTCTATATTTAAAACGAGCCTGTGGTCATCCGGTCATCTATCTCTAAATGTATGACTCATTAAGTCCTATTTAAATATATAACAAAGTGAAATATGTTACGACATGACAACTAATGAATCGAAGATTAACTTTACCATTGCCTGAGTCTTATTCAATCCTGTATCCCTTCCTATTCAAGCACTATAAGATCTATATCATACTAAAATGCATGTGCATTGTCAAAATTGTAATAAATTGTCATAAATTAATTCACAGTGCACATTTCTAAAATGACAACCTTGAGGCCGTGCTGCCTGCAACACTGTGCAAGAGCTGTTTCGAGTCTATAGAGATATAACAAGTTATTAAGCACAACCACCCCTTGGCAAAAGTTGCAAAGTTGTCTTCCATCATCAAGCTATCATTAATGAAATGGAAAGTCGGTTTGCTATTCCTTTCTATGGGATTCAGTTTGGCATTAAACGCTGTGAGCCCCCCAGTGCTTACCTGTCTCTCTCATACTCAGTCCCAGTGAGCTCTCACAGGCACCTGGGGCAAATGCAGCCAACCGAGCCCAAAGTCCCGCCCTACTGTCACCTCCCCTCTGCAGGGTGGGTCAGGCGCTGAGATCAGCCGCCTTCCTCAAACGACAGCCAAATGATCCGCGCCCTCTTACGAGGATGTGTTCTTTTACACCGCGCTGAAAACCGCGGGGCAAGTTCCCAAAATCAACCCGCTCCCAGCCCCCAGCCCTCTCACACTCAAACCCGACGTCCCTGACTGAGAGAGGAAAAACAAACTTTAAAATAAATAAATAAATCTTTCAGCAGGCCTGTCCCCGGTGAACGCAATGTGCTCCTTCAGAGGGGTGGACATTAACAGGAGAGCTGTGGACGGAGGGCTACAGGGGATTGTGGGAGATTTAGGGTATTCCGGTGCCCGGTGCCCTCCCAGGACAGCGAGTGGAAAGCTGATGGCCATGTAGGGGGGCGGTGGTACCCAATCACCCCCACCCCGAGCCCTAAATGAGCCCCCCTCCACCCTCCCGCCCCTGTGCAGAGACCAGGGTCATCCAAATGGCAGCCCAGCGGGCACGTGCACACCCCTCAAATGCACATGGTGGCACGTGCACACCCCTCGGGCGTGCACATAATGGCTCATGCACGCCCCTCGGGATAATACCACCCCTGAGTCCCCATTGCCTAGTACAGTGTGGACAGAACAGCTGGTTCAGCTGGGCCGTACAAGTGCCAAAGTGGAGGTAAATGTTGACCAGTCTGCTTTCCTGCACCTGGCTGGCAGGCCCCTTACTCTTGGCAGCCAAACGGCCTGAAATTAAGCTGAGCCACGTCAACCAGACACTGCTCCTTTAAAAGAAAGCACAAACTCTCTACAGGAGCACCAACTGACGGAAAAACAATCCTGGGGCACAAAGGGCCAAAGGCAGTGACATGTGCAGTCAGTCATCTGACTCCGAATCATCGCCCAGGGCAACCTACAGCTCTGCTACTTTTTACCAGTCTGCTACTGGTAAAAAAAGGCTCAATCGTGTTGCAGAGTTTAGGTCACATGAGGCCAGGACACACCCACCTGTTGACAGGTTGATGGGATAAACAGGATTCAGAGCATCCTGGGAGTGCTGGATATGGTCCAAAACTATAATCCACACCACCAAATATACCGCCAGGCATTATCAACTATTCAACTAATCAGCTAATATTATCAACTATATAAATCTGTCCAGGTCCATGGAATAACAAACAACTTGTGCTTTACCTTGCCTGTCCTTTGTGTGGATATGTAACCGTTGTTGAATTCAAGGACTAAGGTGAAACAAGGGTATAAAATGCCCTTGCTATTGAAAGTCAGCACACAGAGCCTACAGCCTATTCAGGGCAACAAACGCATTTAAAAACTGTGAAAAACAACAAAATGGACTACTATGCCCACTGTGAAATTGGGCTTATTCTCCTGACTGGGCACTTTGCCTAAAAAAGGCCCCTGTTTGTTTAAATAACAGGAAGTTTCCCCAATAAAGACAATGCTGTAAGTCTCCATTGGCAGGGATCCAGTGGTTTGTTTTTGTGTTTACAGAGGGCGGGTGGGTGAAGATGGAGGAGGGTGAGAGCGCTCGGCGGTCTGAGTGCATGGCGGTTCTCGAGCGCTGCGGTCGATCACACGCCCGTGACACACCTGCAGCGCTGCGCTAACCTTCACTGGCCGGCCAGGTGCTCCCTCCATCCAAACCTCCATCGGCGTTCCGCGGAAAGGCCCATTTCCCTTTCATCTCCGGGAAAATCCCACAGGGACCGCGCTGCAAATCCCGCTTCAAAGCCGTGCAATCATCCGTAAAATAAAATAATAAAGGGGTCTAATGTTTCCAAACGTCTGGGAAACCGCATCTAATTAAAGGAACAGGAGGAAAAATAACATTTCTCGAGATAGATATTTGACAAGACAAAACCCTAAATCAGGACCTCCTCCCATCTTAACCAGACACCATCTGGCCAATGCAGAAGCGTGGTGTTGACTTCTTGTGGGTGAAAGTAAATCGTTTCTATGCCTCTTTCACAGACAAATTTAATATCATTCATATTAATTCATGCCAGTGCAGTACAAATGAATCAGATAAAATTATGTTAATGCTAATGTTTATGCTAATATTGGTAAACTGCTCCTCTCAGCTTCACAATCCTGTCTCGCACTCCACACCCTACACACGCACAGAAAGAACCCACACTGCAGTATATAACAGGAAACACAGTGCCTCGAGACTACAGGACCTGAGAATGCCAAACGGCAGGAGACTGGCTGAACCCAAGAGCCTATAAAGCGGATGGACAGATAGTTCAGATCCGCAGTACAGCGGCCCCTGAACCCTGAACTCCGGCTGTCCCAGGGCGGGACTTTGTTCCCAAAAAGCAGATAACTCTTCTTTTGAGCTACATAGGACTTCATAGGACTGCAGTTATAGCGGTCTGAATGCAAAGCGGCATTGGGTCCTCGGGGCCATTATTCTGATGGTAACCTTCTTCCCTTGTCGTTAGTTCAGTGTGAAGCCGTGGCCACATGTATTCATGTAAATGGATTTCAGTTAAAGAAAGCTGAGAGTAAACTCCAGAATCCAGCTGCGGCATCCCAACAGCCCCATCTAGGGCCCCGGTGCAGTGTTGCCAGCCATATTCACCACCTCAATATTCATCAAAAAAAACCCCATTGTCAACCGACTCCCATACAAATCTTTACAGCATTACCTCCTTTTAAAATCCTCCATTAACTCACTTTAATAACATGAATGAAAAGCCCCACTGATATTTTTTCAAGCCGCTACATTTGAACAGAAGCCCTGACTCCGGCAACCCTACCCGAGCAGTTGTTGAACAAATATGATCAGTCTTTAGAGAACCTCTTTAGAGGTCCCATACCGGATGTGTATGAGAAGAACAGGTCTCAGAACAGCGTGCCTTCAGAAGTGCATATCCTGCTACGTGTTGTTTTTCCTGACAAATAGTGACACCGTTGTGTTTTCGGTCCTGTTTTAACGGTTAAAATTTTACCAGCTGAATGTACTTCATGTCGTTATAAGGGACAAATAAACTATTGTAGATGCCAATGTGGCAGGAAACGGCACTAAAGAATAAATTAACTACACACAATGTTGCATTGACACCCCCTGCCCCTCCATTAAACAGAACAGAAAACGTGTCAGGAGTATTCCCAACTGCCACCTCATTACTCTAAAGCAGGGCTGCCACACCCTGTTCCTGGAGAACCCTAATTTGGCACACCTACTTCTATGAATTAGCACTTTGTCAGGGTTGGAGTGAAAACCTTCAGGACTATAGATCTCCCGGAGCAGGGCTGGGCAGCCCTGCTTTAGCGGTTAAATGAGGTGTGCTTCATTAGGGTTTGGAGTGAAAACCTACAAGACAGTGGATCCCCAGGGGAACGGTTGGGCAGCCCTGCTCTAGCTGTTGAATGAGGTGCGCTTCATTAAGGTTTGGAGTGAAAACCTACAGGACTATAGATCTCCCGGAGCAGGGTTGGGCAGCCCTGCTTTAGCGGTTAAATGAGGTGTGCTTCATTAGGGTTGGAGTGAAAACCTACAAGACAGTGGATCCCCAGGGGAACGGTTGGGCAGCCCTGCTCCAAACTGGCAGCTTCTGCCTTCATCTGGAAAGGGTCGACTGTGATCATGAACACTAAAACAAGGTTTTATCTGCGCAGCCTGCGTAAGGGCCTGGAAGAGAGACGGATAAGGACACGAGAGAACGTGGCAGCTATGTAACAAAAAAAACAAAACAAAAACAAAACAGTCACCCGGTGCTTGTCCTCCTGAATTTTTAAAGCCCGGTTCCGTCACATTGTGTTTACCGCACGGTTGAGAGCGTCCTTTACCGAATGAGACCCGTTTCAGTGCTCACACAGAGCAGACCAGGGAATGGTCCCGCCCCCATCATAAATCCCACTAGAGGCTTTATGGCCCAATCTGACGAGTTGTTTCACAGCGAGATAAAAACATGACCTTATTATACGTTTTGGCACCTGCCCTTAAATCAGCAATGTAAGACTACATCCGGAGAGAGATTTATTAAGTCAGGTATATCAATTCAATCAAAAAATACATAAATCAAAAGATCGTCTTTGTGTCTTGGTTGGACAAAAATAGTGCAGAGTGGAAAAATTAAGGAGCTTGAAATCCTATATTTAGGTGAGGCGTTGCTGTATTACCTTGGACAGCGGCTGTATTCGGGTTAAGCTTACTTATCACAATGTTTATAAAAACATCAAGTCATGATAAGAGTATGTTCATAGTTCTGCCAAATATAAGAAGTGTGTAGAGATATTGTTTTTATATTCATTGTGGTCACTCAACAAGTCCTCAATAATTTTTAATGGAAACTAACAGCGTGTTCGTGAGCTGTTTAAATGAAAGTGCAAGACAAACGCAGCAATACTTCTAAATGCTACACAAAGGTAGGCAACTCCTTTGTGCGGCTAACAAGACAGCCCGGTGGAAAAGGTGTCTTCTGCTGACCAGGAATGCAGGCAAACATTTCCCGAGCCAGGTTCTGGAATGCTAATCTGGCTCAGATGTCTCTTTTTTAGGAATGCGTTTTATCTGTTCAACCGCAACCGGAGCCGTGACTGACCGAGCGTTTGATCCACAGGAAGGCGGGGTTTGGAGAGAAAGAGAGAGAGAACGCCGTTAGCCGTTAGCACAGCCCACAAGCCCAGCTGCAGGAACACAAGCCTTCAATTACTCCCAGGAAACCACGCTCGGCCATGATGATAGTGGCTATTTTTACATACCCACATCTCTGAAGCACTCGAGAAACAAATAGTAGCTCAGCAAACAACCACAAAAGAAAGAAGAAAAAAAACTATTGCTTTGAAGAACATGTTGCTTTAATTACTTTCGGCGTTTCCACTTCGGGGAAATTTAGTTTCAATTCCCAAAGGCCTACTGAAATGTGAAGACATAAGTTAAAGTGGGACATGAATATAGGCCTACATTTCTGAATTATTACCTGCTTTCATATTTGTGAAGGCCAGCATGTAACTGTGGTTTCACAATGTAGCTGTAGATATAGCAGGTTTCCCACTTAAGTGCCGGTAAAAGCAACCAGCCAATACAAGGTCAAATATTCACCATCATGAGGCATGGTGGAAATTAGGTCTCTGCTCAATCACTGTCAGTCCAACAAACATCTTTAAAAAAAATCTTGCCAAGCCAGTTTCCTCATTTTCAATGGCTTTAAAAGCTCACCATCCCAGAGATATCACTGCAGAATCTCCATTTCAAAGCAACCTCCATCTGCTTCCAGTTAAACACACAGTAATATTGTTGAAGGTTGTTCAATTCCACGCTATTATTTATTTTTTTCCTATTGTCACAGCACCCTTTAAAGGGTGTTTAAAGTGCATTTGCCTCTTCTTCTTTTTTTTTGAAACACCCAGCAAACGCACTCTAAACTTTTATGTCTGACAACACTGCCCTCTAGAGGTTACTAAAAAGAGGAGCCGAGCCGACGACAGGTGAGTTGCACCCCTTTGACTCTTCTGTTCAGAGATGCAGACTCCCTGCTCTTCTTCTGAGACACAGAGCTTTGCCCCCCCCCCCAGAGTGCTTTGACCCGACCCTGTTCAGAGACGCAGTGCAGCTGCTAGCACTGAGCGAGCCGTGCTGTCTGCATGTCTTTGTTATCTGCTCTCGGTCTCACCGCTCTCGGCCCTTAGCCGGCTGGAGCCGTGTGTTTGTTCTGCACTTGAGCGTAGCCGGGCAGGCGGGGGCCCAATGTTACCCCCCTCACCCTCACCCCCCCCTCAGCCTCTGGGGAACACACTCCCAAAGGGGAGGGAGCGCTAGGGTGCACGTTCCTGCCAGCGGAATATTCCCGCTATCAAACAAAACTAGATATGGGGAAACAACAGATAAAAAAGTATCCTGTACACTCCAAAAAATACATCGATCTCAACCAATTTTTTTGTCTTATATAGACACTAATCATATAACTTTTTTTTTTTTTTTCATTTGCTATTACTAAAAAAAGACAAAAATATTGCCAATGAGGAGAGACTGTTTTACTCATTTCAAAATTTGTCAATGGGGTAAGATAATTTTACTGGTCAAGCAACCAAGCTGAACAAGCAATCTAATATTTTCTATTTAAGAGAAGACAAAAAAAATATTTTGAGTCTCAGTACAAGACTGAAACATTTAAGACACAGTTGTTTCTCTGTACAGAGGAAAACGTCTATCTCACATACTGCAGACAATTCTTTTTAAGCCGCTTGGAGCTGCCAAATTCCTTTTCAATCACGTCCCAAACTATAAAACTTCTGAAATTCTGACCTTTCCGTGAAATTTTTATCCCACACATGCATCTCCAAAAACAGGAAACGTGCCCACCAAAACAATCAAAATGCGCGATGACATAATTCCCAAGAGATGTCCGATGTTAATTGAGCCAGGCAGAACACAATACATACCTCGGACACATCGGAGAACAAAAGGGACCAAGCGTGGGATCTGCCAACACAACCTCAGCGTGAGTCACGGGTGCAGGGTGCACCCACTGGGCCTGTATGACGACGTGTCACCACAACGTCAACACCCTAACAATCCCCCAATCTAATTCCTCCAAAAATAAGTGTGTGAAAAATGCTACAGTACAGTTAACATATGATGTGTGAAATTTGAATCTGGACAGAAGTATTCAACTAAATTAGTGTTAAAAAACAGACAAGGCTGCTGTTTTCTGAAAGCTCCCCACCCCCCCATAAACGGGCCCAACATGCATGACGTCAATCCAACCCCGGCATACACACAATCGGAGGAATGTTCCGGGCCGAGCTCACACACCTTGTCGGTCTTCGTTAAAAACCTCCCTGCCAAGCGGCTGGTGCCCCCGAACCGACGGGGGTGTTAATGAGCGGGTCCCATTCTTCCCCAATTACCCCGGAGAAATGCGCGGAATGGGCATCCTCCTGCGCCTGGCACACCGCGCTGGCCCCCGGGGCCCCGCCAATTACCCCAAACAGGCAGGAGGGCAGCCGCGCAGGAGAGACGCTCGGAGCCGACGTGCGGCTCAGCGCAGGGGGAAAGGTCACCGAAACGCAGGGAGACGCCACGCCCCAGGGCCGGGGGAGGGGTTACATAACCGCCACGCCTCTCAGAGCGCGACACGCCGTGGTTTCTGAGGGCGGAGCGTGAGGTGGCCGCGGAGATGGCCTCTGAGACCAATCGCTACGACCATTTTGTCCCTTAAGACACGCCCGCCTGTCCAACATCGACACAAAAGTAGCCTGAGGCATCGGGCAAACAACCCAGCAGGCTTTTTCTGTGCCGACAGAGCACTCTGCACGGTAAGCGCATAAGGTAAACACGAGCTGACATTAACGTGCTGCTCCTCTGACAGCGGGATTATGCTGCTCTTATCCCGGCTCCTCCGGGATCGTTCAGCGCATCTTGGAAAAGCTGACCCATTGTCTTTCTCCCATTTCATATTCCAGCCCTGAACCGCTATTTATCCACCTCCATCTGGAGGCCGGACCAGATGTCCCGACCGGCTGGAACACCGACCGCGTTCTGCCACCTCTCCGTCTTGTTCGTTAGCCGCGCTGAAAGCACCCGGCTTCTGTTTTTAAAAAAGAGGATATTGGGGCCTGCGTCCTTATGGCAGGGCACCATTGTAATGGATGATTAAGTAGCTTTAATTCCATCCATCATGACATCCGGAAACACTGTCAACATCATTAATACAGACAATAGAACAGTGTAAGGATGATTAAACCACAACTCTGTGCTGGGATAAAATAAACCAAGTTACTTTAAATTACATTTTTCCTCATTTTTCCTCATGAATCTGGTTCATAAAAAAGTGATGTTTTGTTCTATTTAATGCATTTCTCAGCACATGAAATTGGCACTCAAGTGACATACTATATTTTCAAGTAAGCAGAAACAACAGAATAAAAAACCCTTGAAAGCACAGTAAAACCCTCGTGAAGTCTCTGCCCAAGCAGTGCATTGTGTGTGAATGGCAGTGGCACAAAAACACTTTGGTCACGACTGAACAGCCCTGGTCACTCTTGTCAAACCACTTCAGGTTCAGTCCCCCATTCCAAACACACCACAGTGTGCCAGTGTGTCACACAGAACCATTAAAAATAAATAAAACCTGAACTCAAAGATGAGTTCAAATCAGAACTCAATTTAAGTGCACATTTTTACATCACCAATCAGAATTGAGTACCTGTCCTCTAAAAACATAATGTTAATGTTTAAAAACAGAGACATAGCCCAAGCTTTCCCCATAGATTCCCTCAGCCGTGAGAGAAACCGAGAGAGCTAATCCCATTTGGGTGTCCCTAAAATGATTTGTTCCAGTTCTCCCAGGATGGCTGTATGGGATCCATCTGGGATGGACACAGTGGATAGGGAAGCCCCTGAGCCTGTGTGCCCCTGGGGGGGCATCGAACCCCTTCCGCCAGGCTTTTGTCCACAGCCCCCCCCCAGGGAGAGTGGCCTGTTGTCCTCCCTGACAACCTCTCAACTGCACTCAGTCACATCATATCACTCCCGCGATGACACAATTTAAACAGGAAAAAAAACTAAATAGAATAACACAGGAGAAATGTTATTTGCTTCTGGTTGGAAAACACAGGAAAGGGCTGGGCACGGCACCGCAGCACAGGATAGCAGCGATTGCTGCAGGCTCACATGGACCCAGGCGCCAATAGACCCCATAACAATACCCGCTTAGCACATCTGGTACAGTGCTTTCCACCCCAACGACTGAATAAAGTCACCCGGTGGACAAATGTGCTTTGGATTTGCTTTGATTACCTGGCTGTGTAGCCAGAAAAATTATCTGGTCTGTTTATTCAGGACACAGAAAAGATGAAACTGGTAGATTTGGAGCCTGTCCAGTTTTGTCCCTAAACTAAATCTCCCTTTCCTCCACTCTCACAATCAGTGTCATTGGTCTTACTCGTCAAAATATGGTGTCAGTTCTGACTTTATTCAAGCTTCAGATATGGACAGCAGCTTTTTGTGAAGTCCAATTTGATTCAGAATTTGGGTCACGGTTGCGCTGAAAGGCCCGGGATGAGATGGTCTTGTGGTTGACAATGTGTCGGAAGCATCCGGAAGCCCCATTCACAAACCCGGCACGGTCACAAAGGGCCTCTGTCTGTGCGCATAAACTTGAGCAGAGAAAGGAAGTCATTAAAACAGAGCTTGGCCACTTAAGCCACCACATCGCTACCTCTTCTGCACACACAGGTGGGCGAAAGAATGACTTCTTTCATAAACAAATTGCCTGCAGCAAATTACCACCAACATCCGAGTGCTGCAGCAGAAATAGCCCATTGCCTTATGGCTTCTTCTGCTTGTTTTTGTTTTCAGGTGTGTATTATCTTAAAATACACACCTATATATTGATAAAAAGCTCAAACCATTTGCCTGCATTTAGTCTCTGTAAGGTCCACCCAGACACTGTAAGAGAGAGGTGAAGGCACTGGGCCCTGGGTTTGAGAAGAGGCTACACTCATTTAAACCAGCCATCCTAAACATCTAAACTTCCATTCAGTTAATCCATCAGTCCATGGCTTTTGTCACTTCACAAGAAATCAGAAAAACACAAGTGCTACACTTTTTCATTACATTTTACAAACATAACGTAATGCGCACTCAGAGTACTATTAGAGTCTACTCAGAGTACTACTTCTGGGTAGGGCCTCCCTTTGCTCTGAAAACAGCCTCAATTCTGTCATGGATTCCACAAGATGTTGAAAACATTCCTTTGAGACTCTGTTTCATGTTGACCTGATTGCATCACGCAATTTCCAAAAAATATTTGTCAGCTGCACATTCATGGTATTCTACTGGATTCAGATCCGGTGAACGGGAAGGCCACTGAAGAACATTGAATTCATTGTCAAGTTCATGAAAACAGTTTGAGATGACCTTTGCTTTGTGACATGGTGCATTATCATGCTGGAAGTAGCCATTAGAAGATGGGTACATTGTGGCCATGAAGGGATGCAATACTCAAATAGGCTGTGACATTCAAGCGATGATTGATTGGTATTTGCAAATTCTGGCCCTACCACCTGTATGCATAAATGGCATTTGACAGACACTCTTATCCAGAGCATCTGCCTGAGCACGTCTCATGATTCATCAGACCAGGCTATGCTTTTCCAGTCTTCAACTGTCCAGTTTTGGTGACCTTTACCCACTGCAGCCTCAGCTTTCTGTTCTTGGCTGACAGAAGTGGAACCCAACGCGGTCTTCTGCTGTAGTAGCCCATCCGCCTCAAGGTTCGACGTGTTGTGCATTCTGAGATACTTTTCTGCTCACCACAATTATACAGAGCAGTTATCGGAGTTACCATAGCCTCTGTCAGCTCGAACCAGTCTGCCCATTCTCTGTTGACCGTTCTAATCAACAAGGTGTTTCCGTCCGCAGATGGTTGATGTGAACATTAACTGAAGCTGTATGATTTTAAGCATTGCACATGAATAAGTAGGTGTACAGATGTTCCTAATAAAGTGCTCAGTGAGTGTATATATAATTTGCATATAATAAAGAATTTCTGAATCTTTAAAAAAAAAAAAAAAAAAAACAATATATATATTTTAATGCAATTTCAAAAACAATAGAAAGCACAGAATAATGGCGATATAAATCCACTGAACCTTTATAAATGGTTATCTATATTTCTGTTTGTGTATTCAGAACCAGAAAGAGCCAATCATAATGCAAGAAATGAGCATAAAATAAGAGGGGGAAAAGATTACTCTCCTCAAACATGACTATTGTGGCATTCAATTTCATTTCTAGTACTTTACTGGCGACTGAGAAGAAGAAACTCAATTACTTGCATCTTTCTTGGTACATGATTTGCAAAAAACTGAAACCTATAAACAAAAACCACCGGAGAGACTCGAGTGGAAACAGAAAAACAGCCTTGCATATCTCCGTTTACTTCTCAAGTGGAAAGCCCATCCATGCTCTGTGTGCTGACCTGCGGGACTCAAACACAATGAGACAGAACTTAAGCTTGGGCTTAAACTTAAGCTCCCGGTGAAAAGGGTCGTCAGGCAACTGCCACGTCCCATGTCAATCCTATGTTCCCACGGCAACTGCCACTTCCCATGTCAACCCTATGTTTCCATGAGTCACATCTGAAAAGCAGAAGGCTAATCCACTGGGTGTCGATAATGAAGAAGCTAAAACAGCGCGAGTGAGAAAGCGGGAGCGTGTGAATGGGGGAATGGAGGGGGGAATGGGAGTGTTTGCAGAAGTGCGTTTGAGCGCGTGAGAGAGAGAGAGAGCGAGAGAGCGAGAGAGCGAGAGTGGGATTAGGAAAATGCCATTAATGAAGGGACAGAGACACAAAGTGAGACAGAGAAAACGATGCCACTGACCTGGCCGGCAGAGGAGAGGAGAGGAGAGGAACGCTTGCTGAGTTCAGATCTGGCCCAGATCTCCAGTTTGGCCGGGGGAGCAGGACAGAGCCAGTCTCACAGGACACACATGAGGCCCTGGAACACAGGACAACCAGTCAAAATGTGAAAAAATAAAAAACCTTATTCATATTTTTATCACCTCTTCCGTTTCAAGGTCATAGCTGTTAGACAGCTGAAATACATGTCAAAAATCTCAAGGATAAAGCTTGCCATTGATACCAATAGTTCTAAAACGCATCATACCAAAAAGTAAGCGTGAGCATAACACTATAGTAGTTGGGTTTCCATGAGTTTTCTGAAACTTGAGTTAGCAATTTATGATTCAACTGTATGAGGCTAGAACCGTAAGAATGACATTGCATGCATTAACTGCACCACCCCTGTTAAAGATACTCAACCCTTCTACAACAGACCGGAGTGAATGTTGTATTAGGCCACGTTCCAGTGGAGCAAAACCAGGGGTCGGTGGGTCAAACGGCTGTAACAATATTAGCATGTTGTCCGGCCACATAATGCCATCAATTGTTGGGACTTGAAAGAAGGGAGCTCTTGGCTCGTCATGAATCATATTGCACTAATAGCTGATCTCCAGGGAGCAGACAGTAGTTGTACTGTGACCCAGGGTCACTGATATACAGGGCTGGAGGGAGAAGCACAGGTGTACTCCGTTCCCTTGTCTATGGGAACACACAGCAATTTCACTGCTTCCATTGCCTCAAGCTAACAGAGGTCATTGCCAAGTATTTTTGTGAAGGTTTTACAGCACATATCTTGTTATACAAACTGATGAGCGCAGATAATTAGTTGTAAACGATTAGTAAATGTACTGTACAATATGTGTCAGCATCTATGTAAGCCAGATAAAAGACTAACTCATGTCCAGTCACACACATCAGTGTGTACAGGCTGGTGAGAATTCAAGGGAAACCCCAATGCCAACTTCATGAGTAATAAACAGTTTGCTACTCCTCTGAGCAAGACCAATGGACTGACACAAGGTCCGAGTCCTGTGTCATTATCCATGCCTGCAACCTGGCATTCAGACCGAGTACACTTCTACCACACTGAGCTTGTGACCCAAATGTGTTTCTTATTGACACAGTACTTGTAAAACCTCTGGTTATGTTGTTGTACTGCTGTGGATATAGGAATAGGGCCAGAACCAATGTTGTCATGCAAACAGAAACCAGGAACCCCATACGGACGCAAACAGGATGTTTTAATTCTTGATCCTTGGGTTTGAAGTGATCAGAGGACCAATCCGTAGAGATGGGGAGGACACCTACATCAGACAGGGAATTCTAATTTCTCAATTCCCTCAAATGAAAACATTCATCAGGAAGCACACTGATCAGTGCCTCAGTGTCTGATGGCGATAGACAACTCCATGACCTGGTTCTGAACACTCAGTTCTGCAGGTAATGCAAGCACCTGGTCCAGAACATGAAGCATATCAAATTTCCCATTTTTTGACCAGAGTTCCCCTTTAATCTAATTCAGAGTGAAATCCGTACCTGAAAGCTACCAGCCTGGCTGAAGCCCAAAGCAGAGGAATGTTTAATTAAGACGTCACGCTGTGCGGCTCTTTGAGAGCACAGCTGTATTTGGGAAGAGGGGTTTGTGGAGCCCTTAGCACAGTGGGACAGGGGCCAATTGACATCCGGACAAAAACCTGCAAATTAGCACTGCAGCTAACGCACCGGGAACAAACAACGAGAGCGCTTTAAAAGGAGTTGACCAATACGTTCATTAACTACTGTGTGAAAACAGCTAATTTAGGTTCTTCAATATGAGAACTTTATCTGACTCTAATATTGGACTGGATATGCATTAGGAGCACAGAAACATACAGAAAAGGCATGCAAGACTAACCTGATGACTCAAATCACGCATAGAACAAGATGTGTTGTTATGGACTCTAGTGATACATTTTCCATTTTAAACAATGTTGAAATAATCAGGTAATATACATACAACCTCTGGAGGTAAGCATGGCTGTACGTAACTTTGGAGCTACCTGCCCCTATAGCAACCAAGCAAATATGGTATAGGCTGCCATAAATCCTATTAGAAAGAGTTTGGGCCAAATGAAAACAACCAATTCTTTACCTCACTTGTTTGCAGGTCTGGTTTTTGCACAATTTCCTTCTGTTACTCTCTAAAGCATCCTTGTGACAGATCTCTGCGAAAAGTGCTATACAAAAATGTGGATGTGACCGCCAGACCGTGTGAGAGTGACCGCCAGACCTGGATGTGACCGCCAGGTCAAATACGCAATTGTTTTTCTGTGCTCAACTGATCTTGCCTGGTGCAGCTGAGCCAACGAAGAGGCCCAGAAGGTGGGGTTTGGTGAGAGTATTCCATAGGTTCCGACACACCAGATAAAAGCAGAGCGAAGAAAAGCGTTTGAATGGAAAAGGATTACGTGTTGGACCCAGGGGTGGGCATTGCAGGGCAGGCCCGTGGTGACCCTGTGGGAGCAGGGCGGACTCCCTCACACAGGTGCTACCTGAGCACACTCTGTCCCGCTTTCAAAGGCCAGCTTCTCCTCACGATGACGCTCACAGATTAGCAGAGATTATCCGCCGTGCAGGACAGACCTGCAAAAACAAGGACCTCCATTCATCAACATCCACTGACACTCAACACGAGATGAGTCAGCAAAAACCAGGCAGCTGGCCTCCAAGGCCACCAAAAACTTTATTACCCTGCGTTCAGCAGTTAAAGACATGAGGTCAGCCATAATAGCAGCATTTTCAACAAAGAGCACAAATGATAACTAAGGTCAAGGACTGAGTGGCAATAATCCAGAGCATACCAAATCCAAGACAGCACTAAACTGTGTATGAATCCCTTCATATGCAAACGCATAAATAACATCGCTGAAACAGTCACTGCACACAAGCAGAACAAAAGACTAAGAAGTAATGCTGATGACTTAAACTGTTATTATAGAAGGTATTTTGAAATAAACAGGATTTTACTACTTTTAAAAACCGGATGCTGAAACACTGGGGGGAGCCATGATCTGGTGCTCCCATTTTCCTTATTCCACTTTTGGAGGGGGTCAACGAAATGGCAGCACAGGACCTGATCCACCACTGTTACCTGCCCACATTCTATGACCAAACTCATTCATGGTGTGTAATGTGTCTTTTCCCCCTCATGATAACTGTTGCGGTAATGCAAAATAAAGATTTGAAAAAAAACAAGTAAGCCTAAAAAATTAATAAAAATATTGACCAAAATGTCATGATGTGTTGAAAAATTCTGTTAAATTCTTGACTTTAAAGGGAAGCGAAGCCCTTCATTTCTTCTCCTCTGGCCTTCAGCTGAATCAGGAAGAAGATGAAGAGCCACACCACTGGAGCCAGGCTGGGACTGTAGGCTAACTCACTCTCTGATAGCCCTGCTCAGTTGAAGATGCAGGACACTTGATGGGTTCAGGATTCTTCCGTCTGCATAGTTAAGCATGTGATGTTGATGAACGAGACCCGTGTCATAAGAACGAGATAGGACCTCACAGATAAGATGAACATGTGCGTCAAGGCCGAGGCCCAATGACCAGTGTTGAAGGTTGCTGTACTGCAGTTTTTTTACTCTGGTGAGTTCATACATTGTCCCAACTTTGATTCCACTGAGAGAAGCAGAGTCCTAACACACGTCAGGGAGCAGATTAAACCTCTCCATCGTTACTCACAATGGACTGATCAAAACAAAGACTGACTTCACTTGACTCCACTTATTATGTCCATAGTGAGTACACAGCCATTAGCTCCAGTTCAGCACCACTGACAGTAGACTTTATGTGGACAGTGTATGTAACACTACTTAATCTAAATGGTAAATGGTTGGAATTTGTACAGTGCCTTTATCCAAAGTGCAGTATAATTGATGCTTCTCATTCACGTCATTCATACACACACTCACACACCAATGGCAATTGGCTGCCATGCAAGGCACCAACCAGCTCGTCAGGAGCATTAGGTGTCTTTCTCAGGGACAATTCAACACACCCAGGGCGGGATCGAACTAGCTGCCAAAAGACTTACCGCCTGAACCAATGTCGCCTTACAGTAAGAGATCATGACCAATGACCTAAAATAGTTATTTTCCAGTTAATGTTCCACCACAAAGCAGATGTGGATACTGTTTTCTTAAACGTTTGGAGTGGTCGTTTTGTATACTGAACCCAGCTAATTTCTGTCTTACACCAGTGCACCTGCCTACAAGTATCCCCAGTTAAAAGCAACAGTAGTCGATACATAATGCACAGTTAGTGAGATAATCTTATCACACACAGTGTGCAAATTATGGCCGCAATGCCACGGTGTCACAGCTCAGTTAAGCTGCGGCAAATAAAACATGAGCCAGGCTGACTCTACAAGCTTGCAAAAGCAGCAGGCCAGACAGGCACTCCTCCTGCAAACAAACATCCAATACTCCAACTGCCACACTGTTCACAAGCCTGGAACTCCTGCTGTCACTCCTTCAGAAGCACACCTTTAAACAGACACCCAGGGAGCCAGCGGTTGAACCACCAACCTTCCAGGTCTCAGTCAGGTACCGAAACAACTAGGCTACAGGCTACTGCGGCATCCTCAGCCATTTGAGCAGGGCTGTTCCATGATTTGAGGAGTGGTGAAAGGGAAACCCGTTGCCAAGGTGAGCCTCCCCCTTATTTGAGAAAACAGAAACCTGAGACAGCCATTATTGAGCTGGCTTTAGCGCAGCCTAAAAACCCAGGCCCTGAACCGCAAACGCTAAGCTAATGCAGCACTGCTGCGCCTCACTGACAGGACTAGACACAGCTCCTGTGTCAACAGCGATGCTTTTAACGTGTGAACAATGCTAACCGCTCTCAAATATAGGACCTGCCCTACAAATAGACTCGCAGGGGAACAGTGGGATTCACGTGTCTTTGAAACGAGCCAACGCTGGAGAAAGGTTTGACCGTGAACACGGCAAACACTGGCGAGAACACCTGACACCAAAAGACAACCGCTTTCTTCAAAGGGAACGCAGACAATGCGTCTCACCTCCAGCTGAAAGAGCACGGCCATCGACCTGCCACACAAAAATGCTGCTCTGCGGCCAAAGACTTCGTTCAGCCAGCTCCTGGCCCACAATACCCCATCTGCGACCCCTCCCGTCAGCAGGGCTCACTTGGCTGCAAAGCAGCACCACTTCAATTTATTGCACAGTGATTAAAATACGATCCTCTAAGTGGGGTTAGCCGGGTCTGACCCTCAATCGGTGAACCAAACGTAGCAGATGAAGCCTTCTGTCTGAAGAGGCCACACAAGATTTTGGAGTTCTCCTATGAACTCTGGGAGGGGAGTGAGGGGCGTGGAGGGGGCTTTCACTAGAGACCAGAATAGCTCAGAAGCCAGTCCTACTCAAAAGACAATCTTCAGCATAAACAGAGCAAACCAGGCCAAAAGAGGAACACATTTGCACTCTGGATTCACCAGTTTATTGAAAAATAACAGTTATCACACTGTTCATATGAGTTAAAGCAGGCAGGCCAAACTCTACCTTTCAGCTGAAAGTACAATACTTGCGAGGACAACTTGAGTGACAATCAAGTGCACCAATGTGAGAATCATCGGCCCACAAAGTCGTTGTTTTACGAGAATAACACAGTTGCCCTTTCCCGATCGGGATCGAGGACCCCCTGAGACCATGAGGACCCCTTTCACGACGTGAGAAGTGTCTGGCGACGGTCAGAATGCAAATCCGCCGACAGCTGCAGACAGGCCCCCTCTGTCCCGGGGAGAGGCCGAGCCGGAGCTTTCTGTGACGGCTCCAGTTCCTGCCAGCGACCGGCCGGCCTGCACAGACCCTTTATGAGGGGTAGAGAGACTCAGCGGACCTGCGACACGGTGTGCGAGAAACGACACGTCCCCCCCCCACCCCACCCCGCCCCGCCACTTCAGACCTCTCCCGGAGAGAGGAGGAAAAATAAACTAAATTAGCCTGGGTACCTTCAAAGAGCTGTAATTATAGGGAACTTTTGTGTGAATCTGAGTGTTAGAAGAGCCACATAAGGGAGTGGGGGTGAATTCACTTACCCCCAGTATGGTCTTGCCTTGCTTTAAAAAAACTAAAAAAACTTCCCTTTGAACATGCAGTTGTGAGCGTATACGATTTTACTTCACGCATGTTCAATTTAGTTCAAACGTGTCGTTAGCAATTAATTAATGCAAATGGCACATAACATAGGTAAACTTGTAACTAGGCATCCATTAAAAGGCAGGGCTTAGAAACTATTCCTCGAAAGAAACGATACACAAAGCCCTGCAGTGGAGCGAAGAAGTATCCCTGTCCTTTGGGCACAGATGTACGTGCGTTATATGAAACTCCAGCGATTACCCACAACACCGCAGTGACAGAAAGGCCAGAGAGGGACGGAAGCGGTTAAACTCACCGTGCCGAGCTCTCCCACGCGCCGCTCTCTCCCAGCCGTAAAGCGCATTATCCACTCAGCTCAGTCTGCCCGGCACTGACAGCAGCGCGGTGTCGGCACGGTAACCCGCGGTGGAACCAGCGGTAACCCGAGTGTGCTGGGGGGGGGGGGGGGGGGGGGGGGGGTGACGCGGGCGCCTCACAGCTGACACGTGAGTGAGGAGGACCGCCGCAGGGCAGCGAGCGAGGTCCTGTGTGAACCACACACACACACACACACACACACACACACACACACACACACATTGCTGTATTGTCCTAATGACAAAATAACTTAAAAGAAAAATTGCCATGTGTGGAGGCAATAGATGGGGGGGAATACACTGATTGCGACTACGGTTTCTTGTGACTTAGTATTTTGACCGCAAATGTACCGCAAATGCACCTTTACATTGAAAACGGGTCTGAATGACCTATACTGGAGCTAACTGCAGTGGCGCTAGTGAGCACAGTCTCTCGGCATGACCAGGAAATGAGGTTAAAAAAAGAAGTGCGGTTTTAGCACTGACACAGGCATACCCTCCTGGGGTCAACGAGAACCGTACCTGATCTGTGCATATGAAAGGCCCACAAGCATCATTTTTGCGTTTTGGAGCTTTTCATAACATCAGAAAAAATTGGAATTTTGGTAGAAGTACGCATATCATATTATAGGGTCTAACTGCCATTTTTTGAAACCTAAATGTAAAACAGAGAGCAGACCACAGGTGGTGGAGGGCGAGGAGTTAGGGACTTTTCAAAAAACCTGTATCACTGCTCTTTCGGAAAAATGTGTGGCCGTTTTACATACTAAGACCAGGAAGAGAATGCTGATGCATGGGCTTAAACCATGGCCTTCTCTGTTTTTCCTCTTTTGCCGAAACATTGCCAAAAACATTCACCGCATCGTTAGGCTGAGATATCACCTATAATGCACATTAATGTATTTCATCAAGTTTGCCGGCAAAACTGATAAACAACTAGGCTCATTGCATACAAAGTTATGCAATAGGCCCAGCTGATGTGGAAGTGTCTAATTTATGTGAACAGTTGCAGTCTGTTTCTCGAAGAGCTTCGAGGCATTCATCGCGTTTGGTTTTCATTGGCTAGATTTACTTTCACAAGCCATCTCCTGCATTCAGCTTCATATTATTCAAAGCTGGAGGCTTTTCCATTCTTAGATCTGCTAAAAACCTACAGGCATTAAGTGCACTTCAACATCATTAGACTTCACAGGATAAGACAGTGTCATTTAATTGGTCGAGGGCAACTTCCAATGAAAATCCTGCTGTGAAAGGACAATTGTGCCTTTTCCCAAACTACGAAGTGTGTGCATTCAGACCATTGTTGCAGTTTTTTCAGGTTGTCTTTTTCATGCAATCAGCCCCAGTGAATACGCTCAATGATAACAGTGAAGAGATGAGGGTCTGCCAAGCTTATTTCGCACAGCTACAGAAAATCCAGGCCTAGGACCATGAACTTTAACCACAACTATAGCATAGTATCGTAGCGCATAGTACAGAAGTAACTAATTGGGCTCAGCGCTTGGCATTTCTCCGGCCCTATGCACACTTCACTCAATCAACAAGAGCCATCAAAACACTCAATTATAACAAGCCTAGTCAAGCAGCAGGCTGAAAACTTTCCCAGAGGGCATCTTTTCAGGGCAGAATTAAAGGGCGGTTTATTTTAGCAGCTCCTCACAGTGCACCGGATTGGCTAGGTCAGACTACCCACAATGCCTTCACTATCTCTCCTCCATGGGAATCGGACAGCTGTCCAAGGCTGAAGAGCACCTACTTCAACAGGACAATATCGAACTGCACCCCCACCGAACCCCCTCCTACCGCTGAAAAACAAGAGCCGTCAAATTAAAGTTCTACATTTGCACATGTAAACCCACTTTAGTTTTGTTAAAACAATACAAAGAATGTATCAAGCCTGAATGGGCATAGAGCTAAGCTTTAACTCGTTACTAACAATAAGTGGACAGAAGCAATCAAATGAGGAAAGCAAGTGACCAACTTACTTCATTCAATTTTCACCAGGTCAAAATATTTCACTTTGGTTTTTGACTTCATTCATACATTGCAGTTTTGTCAAATAAAAATGGAATGCGAGACCGTTGCTATAAGCTGAGAAGTGCACTTCAGGCACAACAGAAAAGCTGGTTTGAAAGCTTGCAGCAGCAGTTTAAAGAGAAAGTGACATGACTGAGAATAGTTCAGGGGCTGAAGTTTCATTTCAAATGATATTGCACATTTTCATTTCTTATGTTTATATATTTTGAATTTAGTTTTTCCATTTGTCATTTCTCCATTCTTTCTTGTGTTTGTTATTTTGATTTTCAAAAAAGGTTGCCACACTTATTGCAATTCCAAATATGAGTCGAGACTGACTTTTGAGACCGAGGTGGGTTTTTGGTCCCTCAAGCCCATTGAAATCTTTTTATGTGTTCTCTTTCAAGAGTCAGCTTCAAGGAGGAATGGGTTTTCACTTCCAATTCCCTTCCCAAGCTTGTACAAACAGTGGCTTTCATTCCACCCAACAAAGACTTTCATTTGTGGAAGAGTCATCGCGGCAAATGGTGTAGCAAATGGTGAACTTTCAAAGAGATGATAACAGAGCGAGAAGACGTCATGAGAGGTTCAAAATTCCCTCATAACACACGTCAAAAAATAAACTTCATTCATAACAGCTATGTCACAGCTGGTCAGAAGAACGCCGAGGAGGTAGTCTGTAATCAACCTAGGCGTCTTCATACAGATCAAACTATTGATTTTGGCCGTACGACTTCCCCTTTAAGCCTGAATTCACCCCACAATCAGTAGCTATACTGTAACATTTTGCCCTTCCCCAAGCATTGAGAAGTAACTGGGAAGGACTGGATTAAGTGGCTCTGGAACTGAAAGTGTTTAGTGGTTACAATTTCAAAAATGAACAGTGAACGGAATGATTGAACTTTCAAATGTTTGGTCTGTTGAAGAAAAGGCTCAACATGACAAAGAACAAACACATCTCTGTGGCTCTGTGGTGTGGGTGTTGCGGCTTGGGTAATCCCAGCCGGGGAGGGAGGGAGAGAGAGAGAGAGAGAGAGACTCGCTCTCCTTTATCGCCACACACCATGTGTGCACCAGCAACCGTCTGCAAGTTGAATCCTTTGAAGAGTAGGCTTTTTGGAATGTCATTTAATTTTTTCAAAATTCAAATCAGTGTTCCACAACTCCATTCTTTCCATTACCAGCAGTGACTGTGACATCAGCATGGGAATGTTCAGTTCACATATTTGCGACCTCACACCTTCGGCCATAGATTTGACCACATAGGCACTCAATCGCATACTGTAGAAAAGCACATGCAAAACAACTGGGCCCTAAAACCTATTCAAGGCCCTAGTGTTGGCATTTCAGGCTGCTAAGGGGACTGCCCCACCTTACATACAATCCTTGATCACTCCCTACTCCCCAGCTAGACCACTCCGGTCTGCCAGCTCTGGTCGCCTTATGGTTCCCTCTCTACGAGCACCTGGCGGTCGAGCTGTACGTTCACGCCTGTTTTCCGTTCTGGTTCCTCAGTGATGGAATGACTTGCCTACCACTGTCAGGACAGCAGAATCCCTCCCCCTATTTCGACGCAGACTAAAAACACACCTTTTCAAACTCTACCTTAGTCCTCCCCCCTGATTTCCCCCGCCCCCCTTTCTGATATCCCTATCCCTCTTGTCTAACCCCCCCCCAAAAAAAGGCACTTATGATGAAACCACACATTCCATTTTGAGACCACATGGAATCAGCAGATTTCAGAGAATTCAGCTGAAACCCATCAGTAAGAGGATGTTTCTACATAGATATGATGAAAAAGAGCATGGTAATTTTATCCAAAAAGGGACGGGGTGGGTATAGGTTTTTATTTGAGTCTTCACTCAAGACCTTGATAAGAATAATCGAGTGATTTAGTGCAGGGCTGGAACAAAAACCATCTAGTTTTACTTAAGTGTGGACAGCTTTTCATTTTGCTACTGAAAAAGAAAATGAGCAGGTGTTTTTAGTTTTATGAATTAAATCTTTAATCTCATAACAAATTTATGTCAGACACGACTATTCTTACTAAATCAGTCGGAATTTATCACTCATTTATCACTCAAAGGGGTGCATTGCATCCCTTAAGTTAAATCCTGATTTAACTTAAGTTAAATCCTGATTTAACTTAGGATAACATTAACATTAAATAACAAAAACATAAAAATGTAAACCACAAACTTCCATATGTCATTAAACAAGGATTCCATTTGAATAAATTGGTCAGCCAGCCATGCCATTTTACCCACACCAATCAATATCCAAAATGCTTAGGAAACTGCCCCAGGCACTGCACTTGACACAGTAAAATAAAGCTCTTAAAATCATTGTGAGGAAACCATTAAAGTGTCTCAGGAAACCATTAAAGTGTCTGAAACACAGCAGTGCCACACTTTACCTCAGGCATGCGTACACCACTGAAACCAGAGTCCTCCATTAAGGCTCTTATTGACATGAGTTACCTGACACCGAATGACAGATTTGGAAATTACAGCTACATTTTCATTCAGAGTACTAATTTGAGCATTTCCCCCTTGTTTAACAGGTCTTATGTGTAGCCACACAGTGAATACAGACAGAGAAAAGGACACAGGCTTGCCATGAATTGTGGAGCTTGTGTCTGCCACTTGAAATGGGGTTAGTAACCCGAGATGGCCACCGGGGTAAAGGCCAAAGCCAGGACAATGCGGCTTGGTTTCATTGGCTGTTACGGTCATCTGATTTCAAGCGTCTAACTAAGGCCCTCTGTGCAGATGTGAGTGAAAACCCTGTAACTGTGCAGAACAGGACAGCGACCCGATCGGTCAATACCCATTCAGCTCAGGTACTCGATTGGCTCTTAAAGCCAAACATAATGTCAATTGGCTGGGTTCATTCAATTCAGTCTTGAAGCAGGAATAGGAACGGCATAATATAAAATGTGGAGCAGAGAGCCTTGAACTTTTCCCCAAAATTGTATTTAGAAAAGAATACAATACGATAAAATTGTAAAATTTGAAGAAAATGATGTTATACTGACCGTTTGTAAAAATGTCGAATATCTGATATCTGTGCTTTCCCATGCTATGATTTGGAACAGAAGCTAGCTAAGTAGCAGTAATCACTACTATATAATCACTAAATAACATCCTAAACAGAAGGACACGCTTATCAGGTAGCTAATTTATGAAGTTGCATCAGTGTCAAAGCACTCATCTTACTTTTAAAAGATTTCTTTCGTTTTTCAGATTCTTCCAGTACTCTCAGTGGGAAGCAGACATGACTGGGGTGATACAGAGGCTCCCCAAAGCTAAGCCCAATCAGACTCATTTTAAATGTGTAAAGAAATCCAGGGTTTAACAAGGCTTTAAAGTTCTGCCAGGGCTTTGATCAGCAGATAATCGCTTTCCTGGTAAATCTTTGCAGGCCAGAGTGAACCAGGCTACCAGCCCATCACAGTGGGCTCACCTGACTGCTACAGTGGGAGCTAGTCTCTCTTACACCTCGAAGTAACCTCCCTCAGCCATCGTTGCTTAGACTTTTCAATCCCCTGTAGTCCCTGCACGTTTACTTTAGTCTCGAACTAGCCTATTAACTGTGAACATCGCTGTCCAGCTAGGAATTCAACTGAAAACAAGAGTGAGATGTTGCCCCCACTTCACATAATCTCTCACTATCCTTGGCATGTCACCATCCCACCCAACCCTACTGCCAAATTCCCCTTTCTACATCTCATTACAATAATGCAGTACACTTCATTTTCCTTCCAAACAAAAGCTGCAATTGTGCTACGCTCACATTAATGCAGGCACTACACAAGGCCCATATCATACACGAGGCTGAACAATGTCCTACGCTGCGCTAAGCTAACAGGACCGTGTTTGCCTTCCTCAGTGTGACCGCTCGGCAAAGCTACACGTGACCACTACACAAATAGGATCTTCATTCGGTCTCGAATGACACACCCACTGACGAGAGAATTCCGCGTTCATTGTTGCGGTTCGGAGAGGCAGAGGGAGGCCCGTCCCCTGGAGTTCACAGGAACAGCCCATCCATTAAAGGGCTGCCAGGGCATTCCACACCAAAAGGTGATCCCCAGATTTTTTGCAGTGTCCTGCTTTCTCCACATAGTTATCACCGTTAAATAATGTACTGTGAGATCGCCCCCGTCTGTCTCATTTTTGTGCTATTGGCTGTGGGAAATCTGTGACCACACCAACTGACCTGAAAGGAAATCACTTGCTTTATGTTTTTCAGGAACGAACCAACAAATCAGTTCACTTCATAAGCTCAGTCGCAGTCAAGCATCGCATTGGCAGCAGTGTCCCCCTGGACCTGTTAAACAGACCTGATATTCAGATCACCATGTTCTAGGTTTCAAAATCTAACCACACAGTTTGCTGAGCACAGCCTTTGTTAAACTTTGAAGTAAATCGGACATAGAAAAAGCAGTCGGTTAAATTTCTCCACCCCTATATTAATTTGTCAAGTTTATGGTGAGTGTATTATTCTAATCCCACTTTTATTTCCAAACCACTGAAGTAATACGCTCACAGACCAACCTTGGCCCAAGCTTTTGCTCTTCTAATTTAGAAGAAATTTCACTTGTAGCATTTTTGTTTCATAACCACTCAGAGCCGAGCCAGAGAGTCTCTCCCGGCGTTTCTCACACTGAAAAGGACGGGTCTCCCCTGTGCTGGGGGGGATTATGAGACCCCAGCGATGGCCAGGGCAGATTAGATGAGTAAACAGTGCTAACCGAGCAGCAAAGTGGAAGTAATTTCCCCTAAACTAACACGGGCCGGGGCGGCCATTTTACAACGTGGCCCCTTTCGATGCAGACTGGGCTTTGATCACCACGCACCGAAATTCACAGCCAGGCGTAAATTTCGGGGACACGACCATATGTGCACAAGGGCCGTACGTAAACGTGTGCATACAACCCCCCCTCAGAATGTGTGCAGTTGAGTCCGCATAACCAGTGTGTCCAACGCAAAATAAGAAATAGCCCACAAAAAAAGAAAGTTCTAGGCCCAGACAGACACAATAAGGGCTGTGGCCTTCAAGGCCTCAGCTCGGTAATCCTCACCTACCTTTTGGTCTGGGGGCCTAAGTGCGTAAAGAGCACTAAAGCCCCACCCACACACCATACAGCCATTTGCTGAGGGGCTGTGGCGGGAATGGCGCACTGGGGAATTATAGACTGGTGAGAAAGGCAGACCTGATTACACTGAAATGATGAAAAGAGGACTTAAATGCCAAAAATGGGGCCAAGCAGAGCCTCACTCTTTGATATGGCCTCCTCCCATTATTACACTATCAAAGGCCAGCATATGATTAGAGATGAAAACAGCCTCTTTGTGCCACTGGGAAACTCTCCAGATTCAGAACGGCCTCAGAGGAGAACATTGTACGACTGACACCCTGCTGACGACCCAACTTTGCAATCCCCTACCCCGACTACTGTCATGACTTGAGTTGAGCCCTCTCAGGTTGGAAAGAAAGCTGTGGGAAAACTCTGTATAGTACTCGGACTAGTAATTCTGTATTATTCCTTAATATTATATTCCCGTTATATCCGTTTCTTTAAAAAAATATTCTGATATAGCGCATTAAAAAAAAAATCTCTCAGGTCTCTTTCAGATCTTTGAGAAACACACAGGGCATCACAGACTGAGCTGAAGATATCCGTTAAATGTTTAGATTGCGTCAGTCAGTCAACCATGGAACACAGAACATGCTACTGAACTCACATTCACAGAAACTTGTAACTTTCCAGGGAAAGTCATGGTGACAGTGGAGACGTTTTGAATATGATTATATTGCTATATTACCCAAGTTACTCCCTTTCATCAAAGAGAGCATTTGATTTCATCAAAAATCAAATGCAGTGCATTCAATTGAAGAAAAGTACACAAAATGTGTGGCAAATGGCCCTGATTTGTGATCCTCAACACGATTGAAAGCCAGACGCTCTGTACTTAACCTGTCATTATTACTTTCGCATGTTTGTCATGTTCTACCGCTATAATGCTCTCCTGATGGCCACTGGTAAAAAATAAAATAATGTACCAATCATACATAAATGGTATCAACTGTCCACAGAGAATTAGGCTAAAGGAACAGCAAGCAAGGATATTAACCCAAAATACTTTTATCTAGCAGTGCGTACACGCACATAAATTGCACTTAGGAAAGTCTGAAGTGAATACAACCAAGGGTATAAGGGGGGCTTTCAATGACATGATACATACACAAACTTCATCAGCAAATGAACGAGAAAAAAAACATAATAAAATAGGCTGGGCAACGCTATCGGAGCGAAATAGGTTACTTTCCTTTTCATTCCATTCTTCAATTTAACGGGGGTTTTTACAACACAATTCAAGTTTCAACTAAATTATCGTTAAAAACACATTAGAGTGAGATACATGTTCACTCGCTATATAGCCTACAGAAAAAACAGGTGTACTCAAACTCTACCGACGCGACCCATTCATTTCCACAACTAACTATCGACAAATTGTCAAACAGTCAAATCGGTTAGTACCTAGGATAGCCTTCGCGGCAAAATAACTGTTTTAAGAGCCTACACAGGTTCACAGCAAACTTGAAATAGTTGACTTTGAAGGTAAGCACAGCTGTAAACCTTAAGAACACGTTCTGTTGCAGATTATTTGAATTTGCTTTTGCCCTCTAATGTTTCAATCAACCAAACAGGTACGTCTCGGGTAAAATGTAATTTAGTTACACGGTTAGCGAACGTTTAAAGAGAGCCCATTGAATGATTTAGCGACTCACCTCGTTTTGATGAAATGCACAGCGCAGATGCCTCAATTGTTTACCACGATGCGGATGTTTTTCATTTGAACGAGAAATACCACTTTCCAAAGCGAGCTAGTTAGTAAACTTTCTAGCCTTTTTTCCACTGTTGAACGGCACACTAAACAATGATCACCCACACGACGGATTCCCGTAACCTATCTTTCGTTCACTCTTCTCTTTGTAGTTCGTGTGTCCGCCACCAGCTTGCTTCACTTGGTGCTCATGCGCACAAACTGAGCCCTACGACTGATATTCCACTCCGCGGTCTGACGTCCCAACAGGACACCGCGACAGGTAGGCTATCCAAAGGTGTCTAACATTATGAGATTCCACAAGAACAGCCAGTCCAGTTCTTAATCCACAAAGCACAATAATGTGTTATTATACGCAATAATATATTATTTGCAATTCGCTATTATAGTAAAGGTGTAGGTATAAGGGCGGAAACTTTTGAATAAAAAGAAGAGGTCACACATTAACTTGCAGGATGGTTCCATTTTACGCATTTCATGAAATTTAATTGAAAGTATCAAAAATGTTGAACTTTAATTATTGAGTCATGTTACTTGAAAAAATCAAAATGTTGCCTACTTGATATGTTTTTTGTAAATGCACTACATAGGCTATAGTGCCTACCTATCTCTCTCGAGTGAATAAACATAGACTACACTGTAGTCTTCGTTCAAAAGAAGTCTGCCTCTAGTATTTCAGCCTACAATGCAAGCACATACCTGAAAGGAATTGTGAATAGTCTTGTTTCGTGTTTCTCCAAATCGCCATTTAATTACGTAATTGAGAGAACGCCAATTTATAAATATATTCGATTTGGGACGCGTTACAAATCGCTTCTTTCAGCCTAAACTTACTGAAAGGGCCCCTTCAACAATAGGGAAGGAACCCCTTCCACAATTACTGCGATTTAAAAGCATTTGGTCAGAAAGTGCTCGCCTCGTGAAGCTTGCGTTACCTGGCTAATAAACCCCTTTCAGTACTGCTTTCCACTTGAATGTCTTTTTTAGGAATTTATTTTACAAGGATTTTCCACCTGCACGTGCAGCCTAGTCCACTACCTGCTTCAGCTTTCGTGGAAACAGAAAAGCGACTTCACGGATAGCGTATATGGTACTATAAATATTTGTTTGTTTGTCGTAATTTAAAGTATCGGCTGTCAATAGAATTCTATGCTAAAGTAATAAAATAGCCTATCTAATTATTTTAATAATGTGAGACTTCAACTCCATAATCATTCTTGAGACTTGTCGTGTGTGTGGCACCAACTTTGCCATATTGACATGTTGATTTTATTGTGAAATGTTTATTAATTCTGTTTGAGAATCATAAACGGGTCTTGTGCAGTGTGCTTTAAACCACACACAATGCACATGAGTTACCTCAGCTCTCAGACTTCGCTTCCCCTTCTCACTGTGGAATTCTTTTATGAACAGACGATGATTGCAGGGCACCTGATTTAATTTTGGGGATTAACAACCCTGCTCAATAGAAGGCTCATTCAGGGAAAGATCATATCGGCAGCTCGGTTAATGTGCCAAGATCGCTGACTGTCTGCATAGCTTCATTCACGCACCTAACTGAGCGAGCGCCGTCGCAGGCTAATCCACCAGGACTCTCAAGCCAGGAGGGTTTTGTCGTACCTTTAGTTTGTTAGTTCACTGAAAAAAAGAGAGAATTTGCTGACACGACCTCTGTTCGCATCAACACTTTTACATTAGTTTATTTGTTTGACATTTGTTACATTTATCATACACAGTGGATATTCTGAATTGATTTCTTAACTAGGGTGAATTCATGTAATTTGGGAAACTTCTTTGCAAATTCTTCCCTCACCACCAATCTGGGGGCAGACTCAGAAACCGCGTCCCAAATTACCTGAATTCACCCTTCATATTTTTTTTATTTTAATTTTAATATGAAGGAAATCAAAAGCAATGCATTAATCCAAACACATTAGAATTACCACATATCTATATACCCCAGCACTTAATATATTTAATTTTCATAACAGTACTTTCCTTGTCCTTCGTTGATGTTGATATTAGAGTGTGGTCCCGAAATCGCTAAATCTAAATGAATATAACAGTGACATCTTCTGGTCAGTATGAGGAAATTCATTTTTACTCTGCGCCCTTAACTTCCCTAGGTGAACAGCGTACTTGCCTACTATTGAGTATACAGTTTGCTTGCCTATTCAATAGTTCTTTCAAAAACATTTTTTTAAAATAGGCCGTTGTAATATATCCATCCATTCTGATTGGAATACCCCCAGTAACAGCTACATTTATAGAACTTCAAAATAACTGTTTCTGTATTCAAACATTAATACTCATTAATACTCATATCCTGTAGGATTATTTCAGATTAGTAAATGCTCTGCTCATTCATATTTTGGTAAATTACGTTTCTCCTATAGATTGTGACCCTATCTCACTTTATTGCCAATGGCTTTTGTTCCATTTGTAGTTGTTCAGTAATCTATTAATCTTGTATTATTTTATCTTGAAACTGAACTTTGGTCATGGAAAGCTTCCATGTATGGATATGAAGAAATCCACAGATGGAATATACAGTGGTGTGAAAAAGTGTTTGGCCCCTTCCTGATTTCTTATTTTTTTGCATGTTTGTCACACTTAAATGTTTCAGATCATCAAACAAATGTAAATATTAGTCAAAGACAACACAAGTAAACACAAAATGCAGTTTTTAAATGAAGGTTTTTATTATTAAGGGAGAAAAAAAATCCAAACCTGTGTGAAAAAGTGATTGACCCCCCTGTTAAAACATAATTTAACTGTGGTTTATCAAACCTGAGTTCAATTTCTCTAGACACACCCAGGCCTGATTACTGCCACACCTGTTCTCAATCAAGAAATCACTTAAATAGGACCTGCCTGACAAAGTGAAGTAGACCAAATGATCCTCAAAAGCTAGACATCATGCCGAGATCTAAAGAAATTCAGGAACAAATGAGAAAGAAAGTAATTGAGATCTATCAGTCTGGAAAAGGTTGTAAAGCCATTTCTAAAGCTTTGGTACTCCAGCGAACCACAGTGAGAGCCATTATCCACAAATGGCGAAAACATGGAACAGTGGTGAACCTTCCCAGGAGTAGCCGGCCGAAAATTACCCCAAGAGCGCAGCGACGACTCATCCAAAAGGTCACAAAAGACCCCACAACAACATCCAAAGAACAGGCCTCACTTGCCTCAGTTAAGGTCAGTGTTCATGACTCCACCATAAGAAAGAGACTGGGCAAAAATGGCCTTCATGGCAGAGTTCCAAGATGAAAACCACTGCTGAGCAAAAAGAACATTAAGGCTCGTCTCAATTTTGCCAGAAAACATCTTGATGTTCCCCAAGACTTTTGGGAAAATACTCTGTGGTCTGACGAGACAAAAGTTGAACCTTTTGGAAGGTGTGTGTCCCATTACATGTGGCGTAAAAGTAACACCGCATTTCAGAAAAAGAACATCATACCAACAGTAAAATATGGTGGTGGTAGTGTGGTGGTCTGGGGCTGTTTTGCTGCTTCAGGACCTGGAAGACTTGCTGTGATAAATGGAAACATGAATTCTGCTGTCTACCAAAAAATCCTGAAGGGGAATGTCTGGCCATCTGTTCGTGACCTCAAGCTGAAACGAACTTGGGTTCTGCAGCAGGACAATGATCCAAAACACACCAGCAAGTCCACCTCTGAATGGCTGAAGAAAAACAAAATGAAGACTTTGGAGTGGCCTAGTCGAAGTCCTGACCTGAATCCTATTGAGATGCTGTGGCATGACCTTAAAAAGGCCGTTCATGCTCGAAAACCCTCCAATGTGGCTGAATTACAACAATTCTGCAAAGATGAGTGGGCCAAAATTCCTCCACAGCGCTGTAAGAGACTCATTGCAAGTTATCGCAAATGCTTGATTGCAGTTGTTGCTGCTAAGGGTGGCCCAACCAGGTTTAGGGGGCATTCACTTTTTCACACAGGGCCATGTAGGTTTGGATTTTTTTTTCTCCCTTAATAATAAAAACCTTCATTTAAAAACTGCATTTTGTTTACTTGTGTTGTCTTTGACTAATATTTAAATTTGTTTGATCTGAAACATTTAAGTGTGACAAACATGCAAAAAAATAAGAAATCAGGAAGGGGGCAAACACTTTTTCACACTACTGTAAATAAGTAATAAATATTAAAAAATAATAAAGAGAAAATTACTTTAAATTGTCACATCATTGTATATGGTTACATTTACATTTAGTCCTATGCTCCATGTAGTTTTTACAATACTTTATTTTAATTAATTAGTAAGAAATAACCTGATATTTTCACTTACTGCTGATATTTTCAGAGTTTTAAATCAAGTGAAAAGCAATATAAAATACATTATCATTATATAACATTTTTACATTTACATTTTAGTCATTTGGCAGACGCTTTTAATCCAAAGCGACTTACAAGTGCATAGGTTCTACCATAAGTCAGAGCATCACATCCAGAAACTAGCAAAATACACAGGAAATGCTGTTCTAAACATAGTTGTCATCAGAAGTGAATTTTTTATTGTATGTTTTTTTTTTTTTGTTTTTTTTTTTGGGGGGTGGTTAGACAAGGATAGGGATATCAGAAAGGAGGGGCAGGGGAAATCAGGAGGGAGGACTAAGGTAGAGTTTGAAAAGGTGGGTTTTGAGTCTGCGTCGAAATAGGGGGAGGGATTCTGCTGTTCTGACAGTGGTAGGCAAGTCATTCCACCACTGAGGAACCAGAACGGAAAACAGGCGTGAACGTGCAGCTCGACCGCCAGGTGCACGTAGAGAGGGAACTGTAAGGCGACCAGAGCTGGCAGACCGGAGTGGTCTAGCTGGGGAGTAGGGAGTGATCAGGGATTGTATGTAAGGTGGGGCAGTCCCCTTAGCAGCCTGAAATGCCAACACTAGGGCCTTGAAACGGATGCGTGCGGCAATAGGAAGCCAGTGGAGGCCAATGAGAAGCGGGGTGACATGAGCCGACCTGGGCTGACTGGTGATCAGCATTCTGGACCAGCTGGAGGGGCTTGATGGCACATGCTGGGAGACCGGCTAAGAGGGAGTTGCAGTAATCCAGGCGGGAAATGACGAGCGCCTGGACTAGGAGCTGGGTGGCTTTTTCAGTCAGGAGATGACGGATACGGCGTATATTATACAGAAAGAACCTGCAGGTTCTGGCAGTGGAGGATACTTGTGGAGCCAGGGTGAGGCAGTTATCAAGAGTCACCCCAAGATTCTTTGCCGTACGGGAGGAGGAAACTACAAAGTCCTCAACAGTCAATGAGAGGTCGATTGATGGAGAGGACTTAGCAGGGATGTAGAGAAGCTCAGTTTTGGCAAGATTGAGCTTCAGGTGATGGGAAGTCATCCACGCAGAGATATCAGCCAAGCAGGCAGAGATCCGTGTGGTGATTTGGGTGTCGGGGGGGAAGGAAATGAAGAGTTGGGTGTCATCAGCGTAGGAATGATAAGAAAAGCCGTGAGAAGAGATAACAGAGCCAAGAGACATGGTGTATAGCGAGAAAAGGAGAGGCCCAAGAACCGAGCCCTGCGGGACTCCAGTTCGTAGGGGTTGAGGGTCGGAGACTGCGCCCCTCCAAGTCACCTGGTAGGAGCGACCAGAGAGGTAGGAGGAAAACCAAGCGAGTGCAGAACCTGTGACACCCATCCCAGACAGCGATGAGAGCAGAATCTCATGGTTGACTGTATCGAAGGCGGCTGACAGGTCGAGGAAGATGAGAACAGAGGAGAGGGATTTTGCTTTAGCAAAGTGGAGTGCCTCAGTGACCGCGAGCAGGGCGGTTTCAGTGGAGTGGCCACTCTTGAAGCCAGACTGGTTGGGGTCATGGAGATTGTTCTGGAGAAGATAAGTGGACAGTTGGGAGCAGACCGCCCGTTCCAGAGTTTTAGCGAGAAAGGGAAGAAGAGAGACAGGCCGGTAGTTGTTCAGGGCAGAGGGGTCAAGAGTAGGTTTTTTGAGCAGGGGAGTGACTCTGGCCCTCTTCAGGGAAGAGGGCATGGTGCCGGAAGAGAGGGAGGTGTTGATTAGAGAGGAGAGAAAAGGGAGAATGTCATCAGATATAGATTGTAGGAGGGGAGAGGGGATGGGGTCAAGAGGACAGGTGGTTGGGCGGTGGGAAGTAAGGAGTTTCAGTGTGTCGGCGTCACTAACTGACAGCAAAGCCATACCACCACCTTATGAGAGCAGACCTGGCCATCACTGTGCACTCAGTAAATCAGTGGTAAACCAGGATACGGTTCTATAACAACAACAATATTCAGTGTTCAGATAATTTGTTTCAGTTGCATCCCATATTCTCTTTAGTTAGTTGCATGCTATTGGTACAGGGGCAGTGATCGGTGTGGGGCAGTCTCTCTTGGGGTTGGTGTTGGAGGTGTCTATCCAGGTATCAGTGTTGGGGCAGTCTCTCCGGGTAAATATGTGAATTGTCCTGCCTAATGGCTTTTGCCAAATAAATGTATAATACATTTCCCTATAGTCATTCTGATTTTGTTCTCACAAATAAACAGTTCTTCAGAGTGTGAAGGTTTATAAAATAATGAATAAAATATCTGTTTATATTCCTGTGTTCGTTTAACAGCCCACCTATCCGTATGCCAGATGTTTTATGGTCAGTAGGCTAGCCTACAGAAAGCAGTCAATGGCATGTGACATCACTAATACTGGCGCTATTGTACACCACACTACTCTGCATTCCCGAGTCAGCCGTCTAGCTAATTTAGAAGTTCGCTAACGGTCCTTAATGACAACTATGAATTAGGCTTTTATTCATTCCCAAAATACTTTCCTTAGACTCTTCCTTGTGTTGATTGTCCTCTTGAAAAAAAAAACCGCTCGACAAACACCAGTATATAATGTGTTGCCACACCTCTGTGTGTATTATTTCTGTTGGGATTGGTTCAGCTCCATTCACTCCCCTTTTGCAAACTATTTCCGTGTTCGAGTCCTGCTGGTGGTGACTTTTCTGCATACTGAAAAGAACTTGGAACTGCATACAGAATCAGCGCCGATCCCATCACCAAGATGTCAGACAGAGGTGCATTCGATACCGATGTCGTTACCTTAACCAGATTTGTGTTGGAGGAAGGCAGGAAGGCGAAAGGCACGGGAGAACTGACCACCCTGCTCAACGCTATGTGCACAGCCATCAAAGCAATCTCCACTGCCGTCAGAAAAGCTGGAATTGCCAATCTGTAAGTTTCTCAGATGCAAGTGCAACTGCATGCATGCGCCTGGCTACCGTTAAACTAATGTTACTGCTTAAACGGACGAAAACACTGCTCCGGTGTAAAACCTGCATCACGTTTTCAAGGCTGAATAAAGTATCCTGCTTAGCCTACGAGGTGGCTTAGTATAATTAGCTAGCCAACATATTGTTATAGTATTAATAGGGTGCCCTAGGTCATATTCAGGATGAATGGTATCGCACAATATTATAAATGTCAATCACCATTTATGGACGAAAGCTTTAAAAAGTTGTCTAGTTTCACAGTCCTTTCACAGTATAGCTAGCTAGCTAGCCATTCTCGGTAAGCTAAAGTTACCGTCTGTGCAGACAATGAGTGGCACAACGTGGAAAGGGGTGTGTAGTCTGAACCACTTTCTCCTTTATCATGCCGTTAGAGTCCCTTGACCTCATTCACCAGTCCTATTGCAAATACGTGTCTGGCCCTTAGACTGTAAAAGGTCTGGGCCTGTTGTGAACTGAAGTGCTTAGTACTAGAACTGTCAAATTTCACTAGCAAAGATAGATGTTCGAGATCACGACGGACGACTGTTTGTAAGACTTCGCTCTAATCATGCTCTGGTCCACAGAACTGTTTAGCCTCATGACATATGCTGCATTCCTGATGTGCTTACACATCCGATGTTGTGACCCATCGAGAACAAGTTAACTTCTTTGCTCATGTTGCTCTACGTTCTTGCATTTGAAATGGCCACTGGAAGACTACCCATTATAAACTGCAGTAATGTATCTGCAGTGCATTTACTAGCTACTCATAACCTTGTAGGATATCAAAATGCATCACTATGTAGAACGCTATTTACGGTCTTGCCGTTTGTTAATGTTCAAATGACAGAAAGACATTTGCTCAAATGGTCTTGTGCAACTTGCAGAACTTCGATAGGGTGTGTGTTAGTAGTACTTTGCAGTCTAGAATATGCAGCCGCATTTTCAGTAGTTATGTAATCACGCGGTCAATTCTGTATTGCACTTCTGTAAGCTGGAATTGGTGGTGCCATACATTGTAAATCTATTTGCACAAGGAAAACGTGTGTTTATAATTTACATTTACATTTTTTGTCAAGCAGATGCTTTTAATCCAAAGCGACTGACAAGTGGATAGATTCTTCCTCAGGTTAAAAGCATCAAATCCATAACTAGTAAAACACACATTTTCCGTAATATTGCATTGAGTGAAATTCATGTGTTTTTGCCTCTATTTTGTTCATCCTTTCAAAATAAGGATACAAGCATAGTTGCTGTACCTTTAAACAAACAAAAACTTGTGCATCATCCCCGTCCGGCACACACACACACACACACACACCCTTCAAATGAAACCTGCCCCACTGCATCACAGACCATTGGATTTCATTTCTTCTGGTAAATATCACAAGGCAAACAGTCACTGAATATTTTCACTTTAGTTAACCAGCTTAACCACTGCAGTACCAAGAAGTGCACTTCCTCTTTCTCCATCAATTTGTCAATTTGTCATGTCATCTGCCAACTACAGGCTGAATCTCCCACACACCGCAATGTCTGTACTTTGTGCATTTAAAAGAAAAAAACGACACTTTGTTATTTTTATTAGGATTTTGAATATTTGGGTCTTTCTTTGCGTAGGCCCATTGTATTACTGTAGCCATATTTGGTTGCTCATTCGTAAGGCCAGAATCGCACCGGGAGCAGAGAATACAGGTAATCGTGCTGTGTGGCATCTGCTTGCTTTGTAGACTTCGCAAAGAACAACTCCATCTCCGCTCCAGATCATGGCTTGTCTAAATGCTATAATCCAGGAGCATGGGCATTGAAGAGAAGTGAATGTTGCACAGACACGTATGTTCCACTCCTGGGCCCTGTTGCACAAAGCAGGATTACTCTGTTAGCTGGATAACTGCAGTGAGTTAAACCCAGACCCTGCCAAATATGGAACATCGTGGACTGAAGGAGTAAAAAAAAAGTGCTGTTCCGGGTTTGACTACGTGCAGATATCCAGCTAAACGAGTAATCCTGCTTTATAGAACAGACCTCTGTTGTAAAATAAGCCCAAGACATTCTGTTTGCTAATGTGCCCCCTTCTGGCAGCTATGGTATTGCAGGGAGCACCAATGTGACTGGAGATCAGGTGAAAAAGCTGGATGTGCTCTCTAACGACCTGGTGATGAACATGATCAAGTCCTCCTTCACGTCCTGCGTGCTGGTGTCTGAGGAGGATGAGGAGGCCATTATTGTTGAGCCTGACAGACGGGTGGGTGTGCGGGTCGATTTTAGACGGCCCGAGCAGGACTGTGTGTGAAGGGTTTCCTCTAGGTTAATTTTCAAACCCCTTTGATTTAATGCCACAATATGACCTTTGACCTTTCATAAGTGATTGAAAACTATGAAGGCAATTCTCATTAGACATACTTGTAATGATAATGTTTTGATCAATGTTTTGGATTAATTTATATATTTATTTATCTATCTATCTATATCTTCAGGTTTAAAAGCATTTTCTGTTATATCTCAGGGTAAATACGTGGTCTGCTTTGATCCTCTGGATGGCTCTTCGAACATCGACTGCCTTGCCTCAATTGGATCCATCTTTGCCATCTATAGAAAGGTAAACCCTTTAGGAGATCTTGTGTTTTTGATAATGAATAGTGTATGGATAAATGCCTATTTCCCTGACCATGAATAAGGTTAGATAATGGATGGATAGATAATTGCTAGTTAATTTATGTTGTTTCTCTAGACGACTGATGATGAGCCCAGTGAGAAGGACGCACTGCAGCCAGGCAGAGATATCGTTGCCGCCGGTTACGCTCTCTATGGCAGCGCCACCATGTTGGTCCTCTCCACGGGCCAGGGGGTCAACTGCTTCATGCTGGACCCTGTGAGTCTGCTCTGGATGATCCTAACGGTCATGAGACACAGCCATGATTACATCCACTCCTACACCTTCAACCTGTAGAGTTTCCAGCTTAAGAAATCTACCAATTCACACTGCTTCTTTACTCCAATATATCGCCCTGCAGACCTGGGTCAAACGCGTAATTGTTTTCTGTGCTTTACTGAGCTTGTCTGGTGTATTGGAACCTATAAAATACTCTCAAAAACTGTGAATGCCACCTGGTCCTTTTTGGTCACCCTTCAGAGACACTGGTAGCAGTTTGCGATGTGAGTATGATATTAGTGTTTAACCTTGTGTTGTGTATAGTTTGAATAGCCTTATCGCGGACTAATTCACCGGTTAACAAAAATGGAGCATATGGCTGTGCTGACCTTAAGCCATCTGTTGGATAATGTCTACAGAACATGCCTTATGATTTCTTGTTGAATGAATGTACAGAACTGTGTATATTTGCATATTGTGCGTATGTGTGTACATGTCAGTGGTTTCCCCTCTCAGGCGATTGGCGAGTTCATCCTGGTGGAGCGGGACGTGAAGATTAAGAAGAAGGGGAAGATCTACAGTCTAAATGAAGGCTATGCCCAGTACTTTGACCCCGCCATCACTGAGTATGTGCAGAAGAAGAAGTTCCCTGAGGTATGGTGGCATTAACGTGAAGTACAGGGCAGTGAAGAGCGCAATAAAAACACACAGCCGTTAAACTGTCACAATGTGAAATTTCATGTCATGGATTACTCCAGTCTTGATTCAGCCAGTGTATTTCCGAAGGTCTTTGTGTTCATAAATAGTATTTACTACCATAAAAATAACCACTCTATATGTTCTCTCTGAAATTGAGCCCCTCATTCGGGCACTATTTTTACACTTTATGCTTTTAGGATTCAAGGTTTCAAGTTTTACTATTCCAGAGGCTAAAGTCTGCCCTGTGTACTGTAAATGATACGCAGAACAGAAAGTGGAGTGAATATATCCATTGGTGTAGTTAGCCAGTGTCTTTAACCCTTATGGACTAAGATGCCCAATAGAAAACCCATAGAAAGGCCTAGGAATCACAGTGCATTCCAACAGTCACGTGATCAAATGGTCATATGATCAAATACAACACTGGCAAGGGAGATGTAACGCACAGGTCACATCAGTCTGTTATGCCCGTAAGGGGTGAAAGTGACTAGCTTGTGTGCCCTTTCTCCTGGTGTTTAGGATGGCAGCGCCCCCTATGGGGCACGGTATGTGGGCTCCATGGTAGCAGATGTACACCGGACCCTGGTGTATGGGGGCATCTTTCTGTACCCGGCCAATGTGAAGAGCCCCAAAGGAAAGGCAAGTACAAGAGCATCTAAAACCGCATGACTTACACAGAGACACATGTACATTTACGCTCAGTTTCACAGACACTGATTAAGTCTAGTCTAATTTCGTCAACTAATTTCAACACAAAACTAATTTTAGTCCAGGGCTAAGATTAATCTGTGTCTGTGAATCTGGTCCTTAATGCATTACTGTATGTTTATTGTGCCGAATATATACAAGCGTGGGCATTTTTCTATCTGTCTCTATTGAGCTGTGTAGTTAATTGAATGTTCCCTTTTCTGTTGTCAGCAGTTTGATAGATCTTAAGCCTGTGTGATTAGTTGATAACATTATCTTTTGATTTGATCTTTGACCTTTAATTCATGGTATGCAGTGCCAAAGTCTGTCGCAAGCAATTTGGATTTATTGCCTCTACAGATTTAATGGCAGTAGTAATGGCACCCTGAACTATACATTTTGTAAGAAGGTTAAAATGTTACACAAAATGCATACATTTAGAAAATGATAACCTGGCGAAATAGAAATGCTCTGCCGGAAAGCAACTGCTCAATAGTGAAGATGCCATTTAATGCCTGCCATTACTTCACTTATATTTAGTTGCTAAACTGGGAAGGCATCCTTCTGTCGCTTTGGAGCAGGACGTGTTGCACTTACTGCTGTGTCTGTTTATAGCCGTGACTCCAGATACCCCAGCCCCACCCCTCTACAGAAGGGGAAGCGGGGTTTGGCACAGTTAGACCTTCTTGGGCTGACCTGTTTAATTTTGTTATTGATGCAATATTACACAAGAAGCAGTGACTTATTGTGACTGCTGCTGCTGGTCTATGGTACACAACCTTGAGCCTTGAGCCTGCACCCCAGCACCTCCTGCTCCTGTAGTATGACAGTTATACAACTGTTCTACCAACACATTTATAAAAAAGAACTTTTAAAAAAACAATACAGCAACACCGATTCAAACCTTTTTATCGTTTAATGACAGAATGGAGCACTTCTCAAGTGTTCTCACAAGTTTCTGATATCTGATCCAATTAATCAATCAAGCGTAAAACATACATGGCACAGAGGCCTCGTGTTAGGAGTGACTTATTGTGAGATAATGGCACTCCTTGGAATGCCTCAAGCAATCACAACACGAGGTCAAAACTAACTGTCGTGTAATGATCTACAGTTCATTGCTACGCCTGCAGCGATAGCCAATCCCTGTGAAATGAAATGCGACCTGAGTCTGTGATGAGTCCTGACTGTTACCCCCCCCCCCCAGCTGAGGCTGCTGTACGAGTGCAACCCCATGGCCTTCATCATTGAGCAGGCGGGGGGGATGGCCACCACAGGGGCAGGCAACGTGCTGGACATCCAGCCCGTGTCCATCCACCAGAGGGTGCCCGTGGTGCTGGGCTCCCCCGACGACGTGCAGGAGTACCTCTCCATCGTCCAGAAGCACGCCAAGTGAGCGCGCCGGCGCCCCCGCCTGGACTGGAGGCCAAAGACCAGGAGCAGCGCCGGACCAAAGTGGCTCACCAGGGGGGTGTCTGCAGTTTCGCTCGTGATGAAATGGTTGGCATTCTGTCGCAGCTGCGTTGGTATTTGAAGTGTGACTCTGTCAGTAATTTGTTCTCTGGGAAGTTGCTTGATTTTTGTAATTCCAGTTTTTGTAAAGCACAAGTATTGTAAATGTGACAATCAAAATGTGCCAAAAAAGACCAAATGTGACCCGTGTGCCTTACGTGTGTGTGTTCTTGACAAACAATGTGCCTTGTGTTTTCTTGAAGGACCTTTTCAAATTAAAACTGATCTGCAGAAACCTGTGCAGCTGCTTTCTTTTTTTTGGGCCAATCTGCCAGGCGGGTTTCTTTACAGGGCCATAGTTACAGAGTCACTGAGTGTGAACTACGATTATATCAACTGTCTCAGTACTTGAAATGATTCAGATTTCAGCAGAGGGCAGAGGGATAGCCATGGTGCTATATCGAGGAAGAGCAACCTTTATGCTAAAGGTCAAGTGAACTGTCTGGCACAATGACATTTGAGGCAGGCAGACCTCTTTTAAAACGACATGGTTTAGGTTCTTGTGTACCTTAAATTTTCAGTCTGGTCCTTAGACTTAATTTACTCTAAGAAAAAAAGAAATTCTGACAACCTGTGGAGACAAAATTGAGATTTGGTTATGGAATGTAAGTTATTTTTATTGGCTGGAAACTGCATGGAACAAAAGGGTCAATGGGTTTTCTGTCACCATAAATTACACTGGGGGATGTATGGTGTATCTCCTGTCCCACCCACCCCACAGCTCATAGTAACCTTCTTCCTTCAGGGTCTATAAGGAGTAACATGCCTAATGTCAATGCAATTGTCAAAGGATAGAATTAAAGAATTGACAATACCGGCAATGGTGGTAAATTGATGGTCATCAAATTGGAGCATACGATTTCATTTCACTTTGCTTACATGTTGCACTCACTTAATTCACTAGGGTCTTTACAGAAGTAACTCAGGTGGAGTAGGCTATCTGACCCATTTGGGAAGCCCATTTGGGTTTCTGATTACAACCTGGGTTCCCTATTTCTACATGCAGACCTGGTCAAACGGAACCATGTTGTGAACTGAACATTATCAAATGGCACGTCACGCAAGGTTCTGCAGCAGTCTGTGTTCTGCACTGTGGATTCCCATAACCGGACCCTGCTGCAACTGCTGTCACTTGATATCCACGACATTCAGCTCATAAATATAGCGCTGGGCTGGGCGCTCATCCACCAGAGGCATCTGAAAAGGGCCAGGCTGATTTGTAACTTCACTCCCTGCCTGCTTGCCGAACGCATAGCCACACGCAGCTTCGCTCCCAGCGCCAGCGAAAATGTCGGATCAATCGGCTATCGACACGGACGTATGGACCCTTACGCGGTTCATCACGGAAACCGGCCGACAGGCTAAGGGAGCGACCGGCGAGCTCACTCAGTTGATAAACGCCATGCTGACAGCGATCAAAGCCATCTCCTCGGCCGTCAGGAAGGCGGGGCTTGCTCACTTGTAAGTACTACCTGTCTCCATGGTAAAGGCGGGTACGATAGAGGCTGTGCACGGATTGACAAACACAAAGCCTTTATTGCGTAATATAATAATAAATTGGCTAGGGTTTCTGCCGTGGAATAGTTAATGTGTAACGTATTTTCCCTTGGGTGTTTAATTGCAGAATGCAGTTGGTTAAACTGATAAAGCTTTAATATTTTGACACATTGTTAGAGTAGATTCATATGTTCTGAGTTGACGTTCAGACGGACGTGCTTCGATGTGCCAACAATATGAGGTGACCTATGACATTTAGGGCTTGTTTTTAGGGACTGTCCATAAACATAAAACAAGTTTCAACAGCCAGTAGATGTTTAATGTATGCATATCATTGTGACAGTCAAACCAAATTTTATGTGCGTTTTTGTCTTTTTGTTAGGGATTTACAATAAAACAATAGATATAAATAAGTTGTATAACACTGGTGTTATTAATTGCATGAAACCGCATGGTATTTCCTGATGGGTCTGTGCGAGACACCTTTCATTCAGGCAATAGTATGATTTGCTTCGGCCTGTAATGCTGCCTTCTGTTTTAAAAGCAAAATGTTTGATTTGTAGCCATGCTGTCTTAAATTATGCTATTTAAGTAGCAATTCGGAATCTATGCTACGCTGACAGTTGATTTAGAATTCAGATGACCTAGACCATCCCTTTCTAATCCAGCCACAGAGTACGTGAAAGGTCATATTGGAGTTTGGGTGTGTGAGGGGGGGTTTGTAAAGGGTTCAGCTTGTTTCTATGGCACTGGATAATTTGTTCTTTCGTATCATTCTTGTCTAAGTTGGGGCTGAGCATTAATGGACTCAAAGCACGGTGGAGTAGAAAAGCACAGTGTTTTATACTACTGTATAACAGCACAGTGTTTTATACTACTGTATAAAAACATCAGTGTTTTATACTACTGTATAACAACACTGCCCAATTGCAGCATTTTTGGTACAAATACTGCACATTTTAAATGGTGAAGATGGTGGAAAAAAACATTGCAGACTACATTCAGTGCAGAAAAAAATATATAGTCTGACACCTGTCAACTGATGAATACTCTTTAATCTCGCATTCTAAGTTATTCTGGATAAGAGTGTAAAAATGTTTGTAATGTGATAATACGGTTTGTAACGGTTAGGCAGGGCATTGCCGGCACAGTAAATGTCACAGGAGATGAAGTGAAGAAACTGGACGTTCTGTCCAATGATCTGGTCATCAACATGCTGCGAGCGTCCTACAGCACCTGTGCGCTGGTCTCAGAGGAAAACAAGGACGCCATCATCATACCAGCCGACAAGAGGGTATGTCATGCACACAGCTGACCACTAGGTGGAGCACTAGTATAGTTGAGGAAAGAATGTGGCAACTTCCAGGCCAGAGAACTAATTATTAGGTTTGAGCCAAAGCGGCATTTCATAAGAAATGTGTTGTTCTACATTTGGTAGTTATGTTGACCACTTCAAATTATCTTGCAAAGATAAATATATTTGGGGTAAATCTTTCATCTTGTTAATGCGTCGAATTGCCTTTTGAATAAAATTTTAATTCAATTATTTATTGAAACCTAAGTGTATCTTTATAAAACTAGATGTCAATATTTGGAATTTAAAATATATTATAACAAAGTCAAGCAATGCAATTTAGACAATTCTATTTCATTTTATTCATATTTTAATTTTCTCTTTCTGAGAAACAGACAGATTAATAAACAGACTACGTGAAGAAATTTTCAGTGTGTAATTTCACATCTTTGAGTGAAATTAAAAAGTCTTATCACTTTATTTGATGTGTATTACAATGCATGTCTTTCTTCAATGAAAGCATTGTTGTCTTTGTCTTACGCACAGGGCAAATATGTTGTCTGCTTTGACCCATTGGATGGCTCCTCCAACATAGACTGCTTAGCATCAATAGGCACAATCTTTGCCATTTACAAAAGAGTGAGTATACAATCAACGTTCTGCATCCAATGAGAGATGGTAATACTCAGGGCATGAAAGTTTCTTTGACAGGGAAAATGTCCATGTGAGGGCGGCACGGATGGTGCAGTGGGTAGCACTGCCACCTCACAGCAAGGAGGTCCAGGGTTCGAATCCCCGTCGGCCGGGGCCTCTCTGTGTGGAGTTTGCATGTTCTCCCCGTGTCTGCGTGGGTTTCCTCCGGGTACTCCGGTTTCCTCCCACAGTCCAAAGACATGCAGGTTAGGCTGATTGGGGAGTCTAAATTGCCCATAGGTATGAATGTATGAGTAAATGGTGTGTGTGCCCTGTGATGGACTAGCGACCTGTTCAGGGTGTATTCCTGCCTTTCACCCAATGTATGCTGGGATAGGCTCCAGCCCCCCTGCGACCCTGTTCAGGATAAGCGGGTTAGAATAATGAATGAATGAATGAATGTCCATGTGAGGCATTTATGATTGATGTTGTAAGATTTAGTAAATTAACGAAAATAAATGCCATAGGTAAGGTATACATTATGTGCGTAGAAAAGGCCATGTTCTGGAAGAACATGTTACGCTGCTGTTTTTGGTGCCTTCTACCTATGCAGTGGGAAAGATGGCTTGCTTTGACATCCAGTCTGCTTGTACTACTCTCTCACGCAGATTGAAGAGGTAGAAGTCTCGCTTTCCAGCAACAACATCACCTGCCTCAGCTAGGACATGGGTTTCCTCTGTTTTAGCCTCCCTTGCCTCATTTTACCATAAAAATACTAACGATACTCAGCCACTCACAATCACACAATCGTGTGGCAGGTGACATCATGAAGATAAAACTGATTAAATATAAATTCATTTACCATTTACCAAATATGAAATATGTTAAGTTTTGATAGGTTAGGTCTGATGCAACCAGAACCTTCACTAGCCAAACATTTTCTGTAAGAATGTTCTGTGAGCATTGAAATTTTTTTTTTTTTTAACAGACACAGTAAGTACTCCAGGACTCGGTCTTTCAGAACTGAGTGAACACAGTAAAGAAAGTTTACTTTACACGTAGCCTCTCCCCTCTCTACACAGACTTCTATTGACCTGAAAATCCAATCCGTTCTCTGTACATAACTGTATTTTATTGTACAGGAGACTGCAATGACTCTTACTCACCACATGGGGGTGCTCTGAGCTTGTTAAATTAAGATAACACCGCATGAGGGATCCCCTAACCTTTTTTCTGGAGAGAAATGTGCGTTTTATTTCATTATGAAGTCAGCAACCAATTTAACGCCCAAAAAGGTGAAATTAGTTTAGTGTGTTATCAGGGACCAGTTATGTGAGTCTACCCTGTACCCACCCAACCCTGTGGCTCGCCAGAGCGGAGTTAAAGTTCTATGGGTTTCATAAGGTTCTAGGCCCAGTTATGTGAAAGTGAAAACTATGCCGTACTGGCTTGTATGCCAATATATAAGATTAATTTAACTCAATATGTTATGCTATACTTAAATATGAGATTAAATTACCTTATACAGTGTGTATATTTTTTGAACCTCTACAAGCTGAGGAAGCGTACCACGCATTCATCTTTTATATAATTATTGTCTGGAAACTAATGCCACACTAAACATTTCTGTGTTAAATTAACTCTTACAGTGTACATGTGGTCCCTGGTATCAATTAGAGTTTAATGTAAACTGGACATTTTACTTTTTTGTCTGTCAGATGTGCAGGTAAAAAATTTTGTTGCGTTTTTCAAATGCAGACTTCCGAGGGCGAACCGACTGAGAAAGACGCCCTGCAAAAAGGCGACAACATCGTGTGCGCAGGGTACGCGCTGTACGGCAGTGCCACGCTGGTCGCTCTGACCACCGGGGCTGGAGTGAACTTCTTCATGCTCGACCCGGTGGGTACAGTTTCTACAGCTTCACACAACGAAAAAACCCTGCAGATTCTCTGTTTGCCTTGCCCAATAAACGAAGCCTGTTTGGGGCGCGGCGGTTTATGTAGCGATGAAACGCGTTGCCAGAAATAGCACAATAGCCCACTGTCGTAGTCCATCGTAAAGGCCTTCAAACCGAGTAGTGAAGCACTAAAACTGTCAGCAGGGCTGTGGTGGAAATGGAGGAATGAATGAATGATCTAGAGGAGGAATGCGAAACAGTGTTATGCAAATTGTCCTTTTTTGCTCACTTCAAATGCAGTTCTTTGTTTGTATTTTTTTATTAAGATATTCATAAAGTTTCTGTTCACAAGCAGATGTTTCCAAATGTTCCCTGGAGCCTAAAATGCCAGCTTTACAGAGAAGTACACTTTTAGCCTTCTACTTGAAATTGAGGTCTAGGCTGTAAATGGGGTTTGCTACTGGCTCCACAGTGTGATATGGTTGTGCCATGATAATGAACACACAACCTTTAACTGCATGCTGTTCATTTTCAGGCTTTGGGTGAGTTCATTCTCACAGAGAGGAATGTGAAGATGAAGAAGCGTGGAAAGATATACAGCCTCAACGAAGGCTACGCCATGTACTTCGATCCTGCCCTGACTGAATACTTAAAACACAAGAAGTTCCCTGAGGTACTGTACAATTATAATAATCACATATAATAGCGCTACATGTAATAGGTACTATGGGGCATTGTGGTTAATTAAATCCTTTTGTGTTTGTTGTCTCCTGTTGTTTTGTTACTAGGGCTTCCAGATACACACAGTGGTTTTTTTTTGTACAAATGAATGGCTCAAGATCTTATGAGCCCCAAAGGCCATTTAAACTAGATGCCAGCATCTATTAAAAATAACTTTAAACAGATAGAAGGGGAAATAGGGTTACAGGGGCACAAACGATGGCAGGAAACAAATTCCCTGAGACAGGAGATTCTTGCTGTCCTTGCAGGATGACAGGACTCAGCGCATGACAGGTTTCCTCACAGAATGACATGCAGGGCACACAGGGGTGTGATCTTCTTCCTGTTTGGCTGTAGCCTCTGTCAGCTGATGTTACCGAAAGCAAGCGGTTCTGCTGCGGTTTCGCTTTTCCGCAGGAAGTGAATCACAGAGAGAGGGGCCCCGGCACATTCCACATGGCACAGCTTAAAACGCACAGCATACCTCAGGCAAACTTCACCGTACATCCACGCAAAGACATGCCAGATACGAGAACATAAACCTCAAGTGTGCTGTATGCTGTCATGTCACAAGGAGTCGGACAGAAGGGGTTGTCATGCCCTTGTACGATTGTGGCCACTGACCCATCTGACCATTAATAACAAGATAGCAAACACAGTGCGAAAATAGCCTTAGCGAGGAGAACTTTGATATAAAAACATGGTTGAATTATTCTGTAAACACTGGACTCAAGGTCTATTTTCCACTGATGGATCACTTTATACGCTAAAAGTGAACTCTCAGCTATTTGTAAATAAAGTGCTAATTTCTGTGCAGAACAGGAAGCAGCTGGATTGTCTTTCTCTTTCATGCCATTAATCAACTGTAGCAAGCATTGGACTGTAGGCCTGCTGTAGGGGTTTTGACCCACATGACTTTCCAAAGCACTATTCATGACGAATGATCACATGACTATATGCTACTTTACTACACGTACAAGCTTTTCTTACTACTTCTAAAAAGTCTTTGTTCACAGAAATGTAATGTTTTCTCAACTGTTTTGGCTTAACGTGTCTGAGTTCAACATTTATACAGCTAGCATTTCAATTTCAAATAGCCGTGGCTTTCTTTTCCACCTTTTTTCCTCTGATAAGCGTTTCTGACCTTTGATCAAATGGTTATTTGTTGCTCTTCGCGCTGTTTGAGATCACAATCCTTATCTGGTGCTTTATCCAGAACAGTCACAGAACATTCCACTGCATCCCATGACTTTATTCCTGACTAAATTAAATATTCCATAAACAATTTTTAGTGTACAGCTTAGGTATGTTGTGCTCACTTATAGTTTATTTATGTTTAATGTTGTAGTGTTTAGCTGGCTTTGAGTTATTGTCACAGAGAGAATAATATTTGGGATTGTTGTTACAGTCAAATCACACTGCATTCCAAAAACATGTTGTCGTTTGTTATTCATGTTGGGTGTTAAAAAGGATTTGTTCCTTAATTAGATTCTTTAATCTTTAGAAGCTTCTTACTTAGAGTTGGCTATATGCAGCATTTGAAAACTGATCTGTTCTGTCATATCTCAGGAATGTTTGGGCCTTTGAGTAACTATAGCTAATGCTTCAGCAAAGCACTGCTCTGCGTGTTGATGTCATGCAGGCTTATGGTTTCCTGATTGAAGCATTTTTCATGGACATTTTGTTTCTAATGCCAGGGCTTTCAAACCTGGAAAAAAATAAATAAATTGGTAGACAATCAGGGGCACAGTGCATACATTTTAATGACTTATTTTGACAAATAGTGTTTGAAATCTTCTGCTCTTATTCAATATTAAATTCAGTTTTTATGAGACACTGTAGCCTGGATGAAATCTATTTTTCATTACATATGACTTGCAAAAAAATGCATGTGGAACTTTCTGTTCTTCAGAGTCACACTATCAGCAAGTTCAATGATGACCGAACTTGACTCACAAAACTGTGGAGAAAAAAAGCTAACATCTGAATTTTGTGGGTCAAATTTAACACTGAATCTTGGTTGACTCAAGGTCACAATGTAAGGTAAAAACTGTCATTCACATTATGTTCCACAGATAGTGTATAGCCTTACATGCCTTACAAGTAATCAGCTTATAACAAGGCCTTTAAACCCTTTGAGGGGTGTGGCAAGGAACAGGGTCTTTAAGACTTAAAGTCAGAGTTTTCTCAAAAATGTCCATTATTGCTCAATATTCGTGTTCCAGACGTTTTAGCAGTTGTACACATCAGCAGTTTGTTGTAGAGAGGTCTGTTGACTAGGGCCTTAAAAATTGATTCATTGCATATGAAAAAAGTGAATAAACCCAGTTTTTAGTTTATTTTACAAAGTGTCAAGGAAATTAATACACAACTTATGGAATCAAAGCTTTGTAAACCAATTTCATTGTTCAATTTCATGTATGTATCACCGTTGGAGTGTCCTCTGTCAATTTGAATTGAGTATTTATTGAATAGAATAATAACCAGGTGCATCTATACTGGGAAGGTTCTGAAATGCATTTAGCAGACGCTTGCCCTTGTGTAACTCTGCAGGATGGTAGCGCCCCCTATGGAGCGAGATATGTGGGATCCATGGTGGCTGACATTCACCGCACAATTGCATATGGAGGAATCTTCATGTACCCGGCCAATGAGAAGAGCCCAAAAGGAAAGGTCGGTTTGCATATGTAAAAACGTAATGCAAAGAAAATAATAGTTCTGTCTGACACCCTAGACTTTCTTGTTTGGCCACCGTTATATAAATCTCATTTTCATTATGAAAGAAATGCTTCTATCCTTCTGTAATTATTTGTTAAATTGTGCATAACATTGGGTTTTAAGTATCTGTACGTAATTTAGCTTCAGAATAATTTAGCGCAAGAAAATGCAGAAATATTATGTTTGTTCCATCCAATCAAAACAATTCCCATTTGTCTCCCATTCTCATTTTTCCTGGTAAGTATCCTTGGAAGACTGTAACCCATAAAGACCATGCGCTTGAATTCTCCACAGCAGAGTCTAGGGAAGGCATTCTTTTCAGATCTCTTCCTTTTGTTCACAATGAAAGACCAGTGTGAACAAAACCAGTGAAGACAATTCATATATGTCCTTTTAATAATATTTTCATATACAATGAACAAAATTAGCTCAGATTGAGGCTGGAATAGTTCTTCACATAATACAATCTACTAAATTTCCAATGTTTTTAAACTGCTTCTAAAATTGTTTCATACTTTAATCATGCTTTTTCTGTGTCCATGTGTAACAGTTGTTTGTGTAAATTGAGGGAAATGGGATGGGAGAAAGTAATGGTTTCTAAAGCTTTAGGAGTCAAAACACCTACCCCCATTCTCATGTAAGTCAATAGACGATTACCATTGCACTTCCTGTAATGTAAATGAACATTGACCCTTAAATAGGAACAATTTCCTCTTCTCGCCCTCGAGCTTCTGTTGAAGTGGCTGTTTCACGGTTATTCCAACATGACGCAAATATAGGCTACTTTATATTTAGTTAATGTTTAAGTAATGGACTCTAATGGCTTTTTTATTGAGGTTGACCTGATTTCACGAGGTATATCGCACCAAGACCTCATCGTGAGAAATCTCAGTCATGTGGTGAGAATGTGATAATTACTGGCGTTCTGTATTTTCACAAATCAGCAACAATAGTCGCCCCAATTCAGCTGAAGCAGTGTGGACAGTAAGTCGTCTATGTTTTCTTTTAAACCCTAATATCATACTGCGTGATGCCAGCTAAGAAAGCCAAGTAAGATGAAGAAAACACATCACGTCAGAACTTCGTTAGAGTGTGAAGGGGAAAGCGCAATGACCTCATTGATTCTGATGAGAATCGCGGACATTTTGATCCCTTTGAGTTCTGGGTAGATTTATTTGTTTACACTGTTGTTTTGGTTCGTTTTCGCCCCGACTCTGTGTACCTAGCTGAGACTGCTGTATGAGTGTAACCCCATCGCTTACGTCATCGAGCAAGCGGGCGGCTTGGCAACGACGGGGACACAGCGCATTCTGGACGTACAGCCCGAGACCATCCACCAACGGGTACCCTTCTTCGTGGGCTCCACGGAAGACGTGGAGGAGTACCTGTCCTTTGTTAAGAAGCATCAGAAATAGAAACTCGCCAAGCCACACTGTTCCCAGATCAGTTTAATTCAAGCATCTCAAGTAATCTGTCCGTAGGATAGTTACTATTAGCTAAACGCGTGGCAAATGCACCGAGGGTCAGTAAATCGCAAAGAAAAGAGTGTTGAAGCTGTTTCTTAAGAATGCTAAGCAGTAAAGCACGATACATGCAGAACACTTTTTCATGACGTCAGAATGTATTGATTGTTCTTTTCTATGAAAAGTACAATAATAAAGACTAACTTCACACTCCTTGGCCGAGGATGAAAACTGCTTCTGTGTCTCTTTTGTAACGTTAAAAATGTCACATTCCTTCCTGTTCTTAACCAACTTTCTTGTCAGCAGGCGCCCGAGTCCTCTCCCTGGGTGTGGGTGTGGGGTGGAGTGGGGTGTGGGATGATCACTGGTCATATTTGTCTTGCAGAACAGGGTGTTGGCTCTCTACTCCAGTCCCTACTTGTTATGAACACAAAGCGCTGAGTCAGCACAAGCTGCTGCAAGCAGATATCAGGCCTACAGTAAACACTGCACCCTCAAACAACTTTTGGAACACCCTTCAGTCATTGAAAACAGCCTGTGCTCATTTCAGACACTTCTGTGCCCCGAGTTTATAAAATAAATACATTTACATGCGCGCAGGAACACACACACACACACACACACACACACAGTACAGACACAAATAAGCTACAGTAAATGGTTACAGTAAAATACACAGTGCTATCTGCTATAATACAAGTTGCTGAAAGATCAAAGTGTTCTTTTCATTTTAATGAGAATACATATTCTAATTCATAACCACTGTACAGCAAGTCTGCATTGGTGCATCTAAATTGAGTGACAGGCAAGATTTACCTGTTTAAACATGAAATCAGGACAAAAGCATCAAGGTGATGCAAAATCACTGGACTGTCATTGACCTATATGTAGACACAAGTCAGAAAAGGCAGCTTGTTTACTAATGAGACTAAGAGTCAATCCAGCACATGAAAAACCAGCCCGGCATAACTGCAAAACTCGCTTCAGTCTTGAACACCACAGAAACGCAACCAGATCCGATTAGGAATGGTACATTCCTTTCATGCAGCAAAATGGGTCATCTTATACCCAGTCTGTAAATAACGTCAACACACACATTTCTGAGACAGTTCCTTCTCAGCCGTACACAAGTGACATGGTAGAAAATGTTTATCTTGCATTGCAAAATAAGAAAGGAGAATATACAAATAAACCTTTGTCAGGACATTTAAACATTCACAGGCCTGCCTAAAAGGGTCTACTTCTGGTCTGTCATATAGAGGCCTAGAAAGGCACAACACCAATATAGAACAACCGGTTATCAATTGGTCTTAGGGTTAAAAATGCTGCCCTTCATGTATGGCTCGAGAAAGTGTCATTTTACCTTGATTAGTACATCATAAACTCCCCGACAAATCCATTATCGGCATAGAATGGTACAGCCATGAGCCTTCCTTTCTTCAATTTTTATTATATTTCTTCCCTCTTCTAAAGCAATGATAGATAATCTAGGACTGTTATCGTAGATATTGGAACTTGAACTTTATTTAGAGGAGGTGGCAGCAGAAATGAAGCCAGCATGTTTTTTTTTTTCTTCACTCCCAAGAACATCAGATCCCCTCTGTAACCAATACAGGACAAGAAGGCAACGGACAGGCAAATTGTTCAGGTTTAAATGTTTTAATTAACCGTGAAAGTAGAAAAACTATTTCCACCGATCAAGATGTAGAACACAAAACCTTTAAAATGATACTTCTATCGACTTTTCCACAAGTGAATGTATTTACAAGACAAAAAATACACCTAAAAACATTTAAAATCAATAAAAACCAAAGTATGGTGTAAAAACAATTTCATAATTCCCTAAGAACGGTTTCTTTAAAAACCACAAAACATTCGCTATGGTTTTTTTTTCCCTCCCACCCAAGCCTCAATAAGGCCACAATACCGACATGGTCCTTTCAAACCCGTGAAGAAAAATAAAAAATATATAACTAGGCATCTCAGTCCAGACAGGTTACACCAGGGGGTAGCTGGCAGCTGTCGCGATACCACAGTGGTTCTTCCTGTCCTTGGCCATGTAGATGTAGCCTTTGTCACCCCATTTCTCGCTCCAGCTGCAAAAAAGACAGACACCACCGTCAGCCAGGCCTGTCGGTTAGGTTGCGCACACACATGGGTCAAATGCGGAATCGTTTTATATCCAAATACTTTTCTACACTTTACTGAGCATGTCTATTGTACTGGAACCAATGATAAAATGAAGCCATTACTCATTTGACTCAGGTCTGGTTGCACATGCACAGAATTTTGCAAGCAAGGAGAATGTACAAGCACAACACACTACCATACTGACCAGACACCAAACAACACCAAAGGATCCCTTCAAGTGCCCAAGCCCATTTTGAATTTATAAATGATTCATGACTGTGTAAATGAGTTACCTGTTCTTGACGATCCAGTACTTCTTTCCATCGACATCCTGGCCCTGGAAACCGTAGCCCACAGCCAGCACCCCGTGATCCAGCTCTTCGCTGCTGCAGTCCTTCTCATAATAGATCCCTGTGCAACAAATGGCCCAGAACATTAGTTCCACGATGAGGCTTATTCAAATTAAGACGAGACACCTAGAGAAAGCTTCACGTTTACAAAATAGCTGAACATTTTATTTAATATTTAGTTCAGCCTGTTTGTGTCGAGAAATGTTGAGCCCCCCCCCCCAATTATATACGAAACATTTCATGGCATCAAAAATGATCTATACAGGGTTCTCATCATCGAGACGGAACAGACTTCCCCACATGTTACACTTCTCCATTTGTGTATGGTTTCATAATGAATTTCAACAACTATATGGATGTGGAACTGCCTTTGGTCAGATTGTTTCAACAAACTTCTTTAAATCCTAACAATTTTGGCAAAGGCATGAGAAAGTTCTGTGGTAAACTAAGCAGTGTTATCTTTATTTTGGGAGGAGGGGGAGGGGGTTTACTCTACAGGACAATTATACTTGTGTGTAAACCACTACCACGTGTACCTAGGTTTCATTATTGAACTGAAACTCATTTTGTCATTGCTGATGGAAGTGTCCAAAAGTACCTCCGTGCGAAAGCTTCAATGAGTTTGACAGACACCACCGATATTTATATCATGTTATAAATAACAAAAGCGTATGTCACCTGACCATCTGTGAAACCACCTGAAGCCACACCAGCAGCAGGTGGTTAGCTTAAAACAGTACACAACGAGTATGCCTCAGGCACTGGTAAAATGGAGGTCCAATCTGGTGTTGGTCCTGATTAACCCAATCAGTCCCAACAGTGCCGCATGGCACTCGACCAAACATTTTCAACCAATCAAAATGACTGCTAAACCATTGTTTTGAGCCCCTACTAAAACCTGACAAAATTCTCTCAAGTTCCTCAACCAAAGCCAAAACCCCTAGGGATTTGAGTGGAGCCACTCCATATTGTCTTGGGAACAAAAGGGTTAATCTGAGAAGACTTGCGACAGTGTCGCTGGGCGGGCTCACCAGATTGGTAGAACTGGAAGGACTCGTGACCGGCGTCGATGGCGACAGAGACAGGTCCCACTGAGGCCACGGCCCTCATCAGAGCCTTCTCCTTCCCGCTGGGAATGTCCACGAACCCGGTGTCGTTAGCAGAGTTGAACTTGGGGTCGTAGTGGCAGGGTTGGTCATCCTGAGAAAGCAGTGGGGTGCAGAACAGATCTTTAACAGGGGCTTGGTTTTTGGTACAGTTAACACACCAGAACACTAACATTGAGGCTTTTACATTTATTCAAGGGCGATTCTTCAGGGCGAGTTCGGTCAGCAGAACAAGGGGGCATAAATGGAAATTAGCAAAGGATAAATTCTACACAGATATTAAAAAGTATTTATTCCAAACAGAGAGTGGTCAGTTTGTGGAATAGCCTGCCAGGACATGTCTGTAGTGGTAAGAATAGGTGAGTATTGCTGGGCTGAATGGCCTGTTCTCGTCATTATATTGAGAAAACAGAACTATTTTGGTTCATGCCAAGTTCCTTCCTCATTGTATTTTTTCCTTTATCATTATCGCACTGTAGACACAAAAGCACAAGCTTAAATCTCAAAACCAACTCTGTACATATTTAAAAAATGCTGAGTCACACTGCATTATTAAAAAGTGTATTGGGTGGGATGTAGGGGCTTAAATGACAGCCCTACTAAGAGAGCTCTAAGTAAGAGGCATGGGGGTAGCCTATAGTCTAGTGCCTAAAGTACATGACTGGGACATGGTTGGCGATTCAACCCTGATGCAGCCACGAGAAGATCCGCACAGCTGTTGGGCCCTCGAGCAAGGATCTTAACCCCACATTTCTCCAGGAGGGATTGTCCCCTGCTTAGTCTAATCAACAGTAAGTTGCTTTGGATAAACATCTAAATAAAAAAAGTATATCATAATTATAAAAGCAGACACTTACAGTTCCCAGGTAAGGGTAGGAATCCTCAGAGTCCAGGCCATGGTTGTCCTCGATGTACTGGAAGGCCTGGTCCATCAGTCCACCGTTGCAGCCCTCGTTCCCCTCGGGTCTGGAGCACTCCACCAGGTTCTGCTCGCTGAGCGACACCAGCGATCCCGTCTTCCTGAACTGCTGTCCCTCCATGGCCCCGGTGGTGCTGAAGGCCCAGCAGGATCCACACTGACCCTGATGGACGGAGGAGAAGCAGGACCGGTCCGCTATTTAGCTCTAGTCTCACAATGCGACAAACCACCCACTGCACAACCCTAAAATGGCCCCTCTGCAGTGTCCTTCCCCTCCCACACGTTTTACATTACATACGCATTTGTAATGTAATGGTAACCAGATGTCCAAAGCAAGCGCAACACTTCAGATGTTTGTGCTTGCTTTGGACATTTGTTTACCACATCCAGCTTAAGCATATTTGGTGTATTTTCATTTCAGAAAGAAGCAGGTAAAAATCACCTCCCTTAGTCAAAGACCCTCCCTGTCTGTAAACATTCAGAAATATAGGAAGCCAAAGCTAATGCTGCACCTATAGAGAAGACATGGCCCTCCTCACATGGTTCAGTATCAATGTTCAACTGAGAAGAATTACTCAGATACGCCTAACTGCTAGCGGGTCATGTTGACTCAAATTGACAGTTTTATCTGTTCACTGTACTGCTATACAGTTTACCAAGTATATTTCAGCACACACTGCAGTCAAGTCTGCGATAACACCTTGGGAAAGTGGCTGAACCCATTTTGTATTACAGACACAGCCTTGGGTTTGGGCTATTCTGAACATGTTCTGCTTGTAACTGCAGTGTAGGGATGAACAATGGGAGTTGGGGGTGGTTGAGAGTTGGGTGTCAGTGTGGTAGAGGCAACCCAAACAAAGCTCTCGCATTCCTTAGCTCTCACCTGGTCTTTCACTGGAGTGACGTAGCCTTTCTCTCTCCAGTCTACCTGACGAGGGGCCTCCAAGAAATTGGGCTCCAGGAACACAGACCCCTTGAATTTCCTCTCCGGTTTCTGCTTGTAACCGTTCATGACCTGCCTGAACTCGTCATGTGTCTGTAGAAGTAAAAAAAAATATATATTTCTTTAAAGCAAAGTTTGTGACCACAGTATCCCACACCGTGCTGAATACATGCTTCTGTGGTACAAAAGGCGAAATATTTCAGGGGTAGTAATTTAAGTTCACCCACCATGTCCCCAAAGTGGTTCATTCCCAGGCGATAAGAATGCTTTCCCATGGAGTGCTCCAGATTGTGCATTTCGATCTTTTTCAGGTTTTTCTCCCAAACCATTCGCCTCCAGCCTTCTTCCTTCTGAAAAGCACAGATTCTCATGTAGTGTTACATTGTGGTCATCCCTGATGCCAACAGATCTGGATTTCATAACATTAGCTTAAGCCACAGAATATTTCTGAACATTGTACCCAGTCGTTTCATACACATGATAATGCACTTGTAGTCACAAATTAGTTATTAATATTTTTTCTGTCTGAAAACCCACCTCATGGTACTTTTTACTGTGCCAGTTCTTCCATTGTTCCCAGTGGTCGTTCAACTGGGAGTCGAAACTGGGAGCAGCGAGCACAACACCGAGGAACAGTGTGAACGACAACACCACAAGATTCATGGCGACAAAACTGGACAAAGAAAAAAAAGATCAGTTTCCAGTGTCAGGGCAGGGAACTCCATACTCATAGTTCTATTATAAAAGCAAAACTTAAGAAAAAGTATATTCTTAAGGAAATTTGCATCGCCGACAAAATACTTAATCGTTACAAGGTCAGATTATATTTCAGATTTTAGACGATTCCTTTTAAAGGGCTGATCCCTTTGTATCCCCCAGGGATATGGCGACATACTAGATCGTTAGAATACAGTAACAATAGCAAAACAGCTTTGTATTTCAAACATAGAAAACATCACGTGTCCACGCAAACACGACGAGTTCGGTAGATTAGCGATCAGATGTACAAATGAACAAATATACGTAACCGATCACCAATTTAACTCGTATAGAACTAAGGGTATGGGATGTGGTAGGGTAGGGTAGGGTAGGGGGGAGGAGGAGGAGGGAGGGAATGTTCTCGCTTTGTTCCTGCAAGTCACGGGATAAGGGCGCCTCCAAACCAAGCTGAATCATTAAACGGGAACAAACATGGATCGGAGCCAAGGAAATCGATACGAGAAGAGATACGGTTTCAGCGGAATAGAAACGAGTTTGGCTGCATTCAGAGCCGGAAAAAAACCAAAGCTAACTTGAACTCGCTACCAGCGATTCTTATTTACGCCCAGAGAGGAAAAGAAAAACAACGCACACATTGAGCTTAGGCGTTACACAATGTTCTCCAGCGGGGACCACAATATCAAACAAATAAGACAAGACGCTAATTCACGCTAGCTAATATTGCACCAATATGAACAAACTAAAATAGAATAAACATGCAAAGCACATCTTGTAACCTCGCAACACAAGTAGCCGATCTTCTAAAATAAAGATAGTCCAGCTTTTACAATAGCCTAGCAAATACTATATCGGCATAGGAACATCGTATCCGTAGAAAGATAAATTACATTGAATAGGTACACACAGCAATTTGAGTACGATGTTACACTTACTATGCGGTGGGCAACGAAGTAATCTGTCCACGAAAGCTTAGACTCCGAGGTTTATAACGTTATGGCTGGACTGTATACGTCGCACACAAGAGATCTCTGATTGGCTGAAATAAGACAAACTCCACAAATCTTGATCCCGCCTATGATCTTTGCATGTGATCTAGCTACAAACACGTGACAAAGACCTTTTTGGGAATTTAACGGGAATGGGAAGGACTAATAGAGGAAGTGGAGTTAAAGGGACCACAGTGCCGTAAAATGTTTTTGTTTTATGGTTAAACAATAATACGACAAGCCCAGGGTTTGTATGCGTACATAAACCACCTTATGTTTATTAAACGCTGACCAGCCGGCCACTGAAGACAGCGGCGTGAAAAAGAATGGTGTAGCTAGGCCTTTATGAACCAATAAACGAACAACCTTTTTTGTTGGACAAGCAGCGATACCATTTCAATACTATTATAACTATGACTGTATAATTTCGTATCGACGAGTGGTTGCAGGTAATGTCAGCATAAATATCTATCATGTCTCAAAGCGTTATGCGGAAAACTCCAAGCGTCCCAAATGCTCTTTGACAAGCATGGGTAGCGCACACAGGTTACAACAGGTATAGGGCAACAGCTTCTGTCGTGTCATTCTCACATGACAAAATTGCGAAATAGTTCGCAACAGCGTATTTTGCATGAACAGATGCTACGGCTGTTTATTTCGCATGCTAAAATATTTGAGGAGGCAACAAATTTTTACCTCTTTCGTACAAACTTAATTTTGAACTAACGATAAAGCATTCAATAATACATTCAGTGTTTAATTTATTATTATTATTATTATTATTATTATTATTATTATTATTATTATTATTATAACATGATACGGTTAATTCAATACACAGACATATACATACAAACACTATTAACATGAGCAATGTGCCATTTATTAGTTACACGTCATCTTATGTTATATTATTCTTAACTTTGCTTAAAGTAGTGCATACTGAATTAATTCATTCACAAAATGACATTGGGCTTGGAGTCTGTCCATTTATGGATGTGGAATTTACCCATAATGATCAATAATTGTACGAAGTAACATATATCTTTCTCTATCTTGTCAATCTTAAAGTAAATCAAAACATCAATGCCATGAAACTCAGTGTCCTATCCTTACAAAGTAATGTGACTTGTTTTTTGCTTATGTGATGTGACTTGCATCAGGTGATCAGAATCTACCACGTGGACAAAAAGCTTCCTATAGATTCTGACAGAATTGTGCAAACGACCGGAATGTTGTTTGATGGAAGAATCATTGTTGAACACACATCAAATTAAACGCTTGTGTAAATTGTCACAGATCACGTTAAGGTATAATAATGAATAATGCACGTGGCCCTACCTAGATTGTGATATCGTGAAATTGTGCAGCTATATTTACAGATTGAATCGAGGTGTGATATCGTAAAAAAATATCGTATTTGCTGCGAGCAGGAAGTTGAAGATTGGTCTGATGTTGTCACCATGGAATAAACAAAACGATATCCTGTTCAGATAGACTCCAACACAATCTTATCTTGTGATTGCAAAAGTGACCCAATGGAAAGTTATCCAACTTTTATAACAGACTTCTCTGACCCAAATAGTGCAAGCCTTTTATTTTTCCAGTCACAACAGAGGGAAATAGATCTCCAGATCTATTTTTCTAGTGTGATCATGCTCTTTGAAATGCAATGCCTTCTTGGTTATGAAAATACAATGGTCTAAAACTCGACAAGGTCTGCAGCGGGAGCGTATGACAGTGTCCTGCATGATCTCTGATTGGTCATGTAATCATGCTTTGCACTGTTTCCGTCTACTTGGCAGTTTCCTCCTACATGCCAACCTGGGCAGATCTGCCCACAGACCTACAAACGCAATGTTGCATATTATACATCTAATTCCATATTAAATCTCATTATAATCAAGTCAAATGGTCATAATAGCACAAATTGATGCTACATTACTGATTATCTTGCATCCAGTATGGTTCTTTTATTGACAATACTGCGCTAATCAGATCTAACCTAAGATTACATATTAAAGTGTTGGGGATGACAAACCAGTTTAAAGGTAGAACAAAAAGCTCAGTAACTTGTCACTGAAGTGCCCCCCTCGCTGACAAATGGAGGTGAAGAATCCCCTATGGTTGTCCAGGGGAATATTAATGACTTCCATGTTGCTTTTTTAAAATTTTTTAAGGCCTCTCTGATGCTTTTACATGGCTTCCAACCGAACGGTTGTGGTTTTATACCCCAGTAGCATGCAGAAAGGCTCTTTTTGGTATAGAAGGCAAGATCAGTAGGAAAGGGGAAATTAACCCTCAGAGCACTGTGAAACAGTGGTTTCTATTAACAATTGTTCACACCATTCTTTTCAGTTAACCATTAACTGTCATTTTAACATGTTAGCTCATCTTCGCTCATCAAAAAAGAGCCTGTTGATGTCAGATGACAAGGTCACTGTTGTTCAGATCTGCGAACAAACTTCTGATTATGATCACCGACAAAATGATAAAGTAACTGAAATTTATCAGTAACATTACATTCCTTCCTTCCTTTCAATGATGTCAAATTATAAAATGGCCATATTGCTGGTTAGCACAATTATTCCTTCTAAAACTGTAAACCTGATGTCAGGTTAGTCCCCTTTAAATCCATAGAACTGCAGGATCTGCATTTTGGAATGAAAATTTTGAGGGAAGTCATGCACAACTTCAAAACAAAACATGGGTTCAAAGGTACATGGTTGCGTAAAGCATTTGTGTTGTACACAAAAATAGACAGCATGTGATCATTAACCCCTGAAGGAGCTCTCTGCAGACAATGATAGAGCAGAGACATGCCCTATGCCAGACGTATCGGGGAGAAGCAGAAAAACAAACACTGTGGATCAGGCAGTTCTGTATGCATGTCTGCACTGAATGCAGTTTGCTTTCCAAATTATGTGACGTGAGAAGTTGACAGCTGATTCTTCTGCCCCCATCTCAAGGGAAGTTTTGGTTCTGTGTGAGAGCCCGCTGTCACACACTGTAAAACCAAAATGCGAATTGAACAGTCAGTCTCACCTTTAATCATTGAAGAAGACATTAAAACGCAATGAAAAAATAGTAAAAACTTAATTATTAAAGACCAGTGAGTACTTTGATTAAACTGCCATACCCATATGTGCTTTTTACAGCACGTCATAGATTGTAGACCAATTCCAACCTGCCTTTCAAAATGACACTATGATGGCAGTCTAATAACCTAATAATATATGGAACAGCTCAAGAACAACTCAATCTTTGCAGTTTAAAATAACGACATGAGGGGTGGCCTCCAGCTCATTGCAATTTCTTCCCCGATTAAGAAAGACCCAATATAACTGCTCTTATGCTCTTCCAACCTGCATGAAAGACTCATAATATATGAACGGTAAAGTGAGAATCTAAATAACGCATTAAAATACTGTAATCCAGTAAGATCTTGGATCTGCAAACTCAAGGAAATGAGCCGGCCATACAGTGCCAGTACAAGCCATGGCAGGGTTGTCAGAGTCCCAAGTTTGTTGTCGACACAAAACAAGTCGATCCAAACACTAAAATCAATGCAAGATAAAGCTTCAAAGAAATCTCAGGAACACAATCTGAAAAGGAGCGACAGACAACATTGTAGTTCAAGGTACTTGTCTGAAAAACAATCACATGTTATGGCTTAGCAGTGGGAGAAAAAGAAGGCGAGGTCATCAGGTAAACAATTTATTATAAAAATGTACTACACTATAAAGTTTAAGGAAGTATTAAGGACACAGCATTCCAAGACATGCTTTAAGAACATAATGGTATAAATAGAACAAATATTCTTGTGCAAAGAAATGGCTGTACAAATAGTCTTAGTTACACCGGATTCTTTCCCCTCAAATGGACCACGACAGGGTCACAGAAAAGTACGAATTGAAGAACAACCCCCTGCAAAAATCACAATCATTTCACATTAAGACTTTTGAAGGCTACTGTTATTCCTCCAGTAATTGACGTTAAGACTGTGCCTTTTTGGAATGAGAAAATTGGTTTGTTTCATTTCCCTTTTAGAGATATTGTTTTACAGCTTGGCTGCAATGTAACCGTGTAGTCCAGAGGCAGTCGACTGTCCACACGTGAGTGACCACCACCCCTTTGTCTTTGTGCTGTGCTGTTATCTTTCGCTGTATCCGACGGACACTTCCAGAAGTTCCCAAAACAAAAAGACGGCTTGAAGAAAATGCAGCACATGATTGGATACATTGCCATTGTGCTGGCTATCCAAAAACTTAAACCATTAAGACATAGTTCATTCCAGTTTCAATATTTTTTTGTTTTGGGTGAGTCACCCTTTGATGGCGCCTTTCGGATCCAAACAGAGAAGATGTACAGTATAGGGAAGATGGAGCACATTTCTTGAAGGCCTCAATATTTACAAAAATTGTTACATTCTCATATACTGTTACTGGGTACCTTTCAGGGCCATGGACAGAATTAATAGCTTTACCAACATAAAAAATATCATGATGCCCTACTTTCTTTGATTGCATTCATTTAGTAATGCCTGTTGTGAAGCATCGTAAATGAGTCGAAACTCTATATGACAGACCTATTTCCAAAGAGAATCAAACTTAATCTATTGTGGGGCGACATGGCTCAGGCAGCAAGAGCAGTCGTCTGGCAGTCGGAGGGTTGCCGGTTCGATCCTCCGCCCGGGCTGTGTCGAAGTGTCCCTGAGCAAGACACCTAACCCCCAAATGCTCCTGACGAGCTAGTCGGCGCCTTGCAAGGCAGCCAATCGCCGTCTGTGTGTGAGTGTGTGTATGAATGGGTGAATGAGAAGCATCAATTGTACAGCACTGGATGAAGGGGCTATATAAATGCCAACCATTTACCAAAACAAACTGGGCCATTTTTAAATGTTGCTTCACAAAGTATTAGGATGGGTAGAGTTAAACAGGAATACTTGATCATGCTTCTAAGGACACGAAAGCATGAAATTGACCCTTTTCTTAGTTTGACTCAGATACATACACAGTATTGGTACAGCAGGTCTGCATGAATTTATAATGATGTTTTACAATGTAAGGGGACGAGGTGAATATCAGTGTTATTGGAACATGTAAATATATCTTTTCATTTGTAACAATGCTCATGGTACATTTTGGCATTTAGTTTTTTTTGCCAAAAATTGGTCAGCCTGGTCAAATAAGTGATTCAGAAGTATATTACTTACTTAAATAATCAGCTTGTATATTGACAATCTTTGAGGAGCAACTAGCAGATCTGTGATACCAGTATTTTACCAATTTAGTATAAATGAAGCAAAGGAACTGAGCACTTAAAATGGCAGAACATAAAAGTAATGATAGCTCCTTCAGCTCAGACTCCATCTTGAAAGATTTAGTTTTTCTGCTGTTCCTGAATCCTTTGGAGATACAAGCCCTGCACCATTTTAGTCTTGTTCTTCCACCATTTTGGTAGTTCTGGAATGTATACGATGTGTAGTTTTAACACCCCTCATTAGCTCAGGACTAGCACTATCGTTTCCCCTGAAGAGCCATGTTGGATAACACTGCTTTACATTGCTAAACTCACTCTAGAAGCAGCTCTCTGGGGATACCCTCCAGCTCCAATACTTTTACATATTTTTCAGGGTTGTTTATTTCTAGGTAGGTGTATTTGTTTTCCTTTTTTTGGGGCACTTCCTCCAAAAAGGGGCTAAATTTGTGCATGGAAACCTCTTTTGGTAAACACACCTTCCCTGGCTAGGCTCTTTTCGGGAGGTAGCGGGTTTGTCTAATACAATGGTTTAAAAGGATGGTTAGACTGATAACAGAATACCATCACACCAAGGCACTCATTATTTGAACTCTTTACAGTTCATGCTGCCACACATATAATTAACCTAGTTTCTAAATTTAAGAATTTTTAAGTAAACAGCTAAAGCAAGGACTTTAATTTAAATAGATAAAACAATCCCAGTTCGAAAAACAGAACATCAGACGTTGATGAAGTTTCACAAAAGCGTTTTTCAATTCATTGTGATGGTAATGCGGTGACAATAAAGGTGGCAGTGGCACTAATTTGTGTTTGGAAATGTAATTATATATAAAAAAATAAATAAAAGTTACATGAATCATTCGTTCAGGGCCAACCAGGGGAAATAAACCATTCGTAAAAAGAAAGGGCCACAGTTGTGGACACGTAAGACTGGGCTGTGGACTGGGGTTTTGTACAGCAGAGTTTTTGAGTGGCCGGTCCCCATAAGGATTGCACTTTATGTCCCAAACCGCACGGCGCTCACCGCGATATGACCGAGCTGATGGAGTTGTAGGATGTCCCGCCATTGCAGGTGGGCCCGTAGCTGTCCGGGGCGGGCGCCTCCAGGTTGACCCTGAAGACGGGCGCGGACTTTAACAGGAAGTCCGCGGCGTCCCGGCGCCCCAGCTCCCGGAGCCGACCCATGAGGACCCCCACCGTGCTTTCGGGACGCCCGCTCCACTCCTGCAGGAGCACGGCTGTGGGACTGGGCTGGGAAGTCTGGTTGGCCGGAGGGGTCCCATTGGGTGTCCCGTTGGGCGTCCCGTTGGGCGTGCTGTACTTGGCCACCAGGTCCGAGAGGCCCAGGTTCATGGCCAGGAGGCACCAGTCCTTGCCTAGGGCGTCGGGCGGGTCCAGGAGCCGGCTCAGCTTCCTCCGGGCCAGGAGGCAGACCTCCGACATGTGGACGTCGGTCCCCAGACTGCCCTGGCGGTAGACCTCCGCGCAGCCGAAGCTCAGGATGCTGCTGAAGCTCTCCTTGTAGCCGCCCATGGTGTTGGCCAGCGAGGTCTCTCTTTGGGCCTGGGCCCGGTAGAAGTCCTTGGGCTGGTAGATCATGACGGGTCCATGGTGCTCCCGCAGCTGCTGGGGGCTCAGGTAGTACTTGGCGGTCAGGAGACTCGGGAGGGTGGCGGCCAGAAGGTTGTCGATGATGCTGCAGATGAGGTCGAGAAGGGCGTAGCACTTGATGCGGTCCGAGTCGGGCCCTCTGACCTGCACCTCCACGCCCTGCCCGTGGTTGACCAGGAGGACCATCACCTCGGCTCCACCGTGAGCGATTTTGGCGCCGTTGTTCCACAGCCGGATGTCATCGCCCTCTGGCTTCTGCTGGTGGCTCCAGCGGCAGAGGTTGACCTGCAGCTTGTGGAAGAGTCCGCAGGGGAAGGGCGTCAGGTGTTCTGCGGGCACCACCCTCACCCCCCCGTAGACCAGCGCCTCCTCCTCCTCCTCCTCCGTCCAGGAGCGCTGGAGCCCGTTGGTCTTGATGAGAGCGGGGATGTCCACCATGGTGGGGTTGCTGAGGTCACGGGCGCAAATGTCCATGGCGTCGAGGATCTGGAGAAGCTCGTCCACGTCGCTCTCGCCCACCAGCCCCTGCACTTCCTCCAGCCTGTAGCGCCCCCTGTAGTGGTGGATGGCCTTGGGCGTCTCGACAGACAGGATCCTGCCCAGGACACCGCTGCAAAGCCATCGAGGGTCCAGCAGAACCACGTCCTGCACCGTCTCGCTCTGCATGTTGTTTATCTGTGTGGGAGAGAGAGCGGGTCAGGAAGTGGTCAGAAGGAACAGCTGCACCCGGTCACACACAGCTGTGTCATGACCCTGAGTCAGGATGACTCATTACCTGATTCACTCATTCATGAACTGTATGAACAGTGACCTCTAGTGGTATATTAATGCAGGAGAACTAAATGGTCCGCATCTATAAAGCGCCTTTATCCAAAGCACTGTACAATTGATGCTTCTCATTCACCCATTCACACACACACACACACACACACACACTAACAGTGATTGGCTGCCATGCAAGACACCAACCAGCTCGTCAGGAGCAATTGGGGGTTAGGTGTCTTGCTCAGGTACAGACACTTCGACACACCCAGGGCGGGATCACTCTGGCAACCCTCCAACTGCCAGACCACTGCTCTTATCTTGTGAGCCAATGTTGTAGAAAAAGCTAAAGCACAGGTTCCCAGCCCTATTCCTGGAAATCTACTGCCCATGTCATTTCTGGGTTTCATTTCTGTTTCGCAACAGTGAGGATGACTCATTACCAGCATTACTACCAGTGCTGGAGTAGAATGATTCAATACCAATAGGCCAGTACTGGAATGTTAAATGACTCAACAGCAATGTCTTGTGAGACATTAGTGCTGGTTAATTAGAAATATCTAAAGAAATGACTGTTTTTTTTAAAGCTTTTTTTGCCAATTAATAATAATATTATTATTATTAGGACTTTGTACAGACATATACCTTACCAGGACTGAATTACCAGGATGTGGTGAATATGAAGATGATGTTGTGGATATGAAGATAGATGTGGTGAATATGAAGATAGATGTAGTGAATATGAAGATAGATGTGGTGAATATGAAGATAGATGTGGTGGATGTGACCTATTAAATGGAGCACATACACACCTCCCCCATGCTGTGTAGCTGTGAGGCCACCTCCCTCAAGTCCTCCTCGCTGACCAGGGGGTTTATCTGCTCCTGCACGTCCAGCACAAACTGCTGCCAGGACATGAGCTGGTTGGGCCCATTCAGCTTCCTCCAGGAGGGCAGGGTGGAGACAATCCGCTCACACAGGAGCGTCATGGGCTGGACCGTCTGGAGAGAGAGATATCCAACACTGAGTGCCACAGGTAGCTATATTTACAGAGAGCCATATGGAGCTATATACAGAGTCCCATAGGAGCTTTATACAGAGAGAGAGTCCCATATGAGCTTTATACAGAGAGAGAGTCCCATATGAGCTTTATACAGAGAGAGAGTCCCAAAGGAGCTTTATACAGAGAGAGAGTCCCATACAAGCTTTATACAGAGACAGAGTCCCATAGGAGCTTTACACAGAGAGAGTCCCATATGAACTTTATACAGAGAGAGAGAGAGAGTGAGAGTGAGAGTGAGAGTGAGAGTGAGAGTGAGAGTCCCATATGAGCTTTATACAGAGAGAGTCCCATAGGAGCTTTATACAGAGAGAGAGTCCCATATGAACTTTATACAGAGACAGAGTCCCATATGAGCTTTATACAGAGAGAGAGTCCCATATGAGCTTTATACAGAGACAGAGTCCCATATGAGCTTTATACAGAGAGAGTCCCATAGGAGCTTTATACAGAGAGAGAGGGAGAGTCCCATATGAGCTTTATACTGAGATAGTCCCATAGGAGCTTTACACAGAGAGAGTCCCATAGGAGCTTTATACAGAGAGAGAGTCCCATAGGAGCTCTATACAGAGAGAGTCCCATATGAGCTTTATAAAGAGAGAGAGAGTCCCATAGGAGCGTTATACAGAGAGAGAGGGAGAGTCCCATAGGAGCGTTATTCAGAGAGAGAGGGAGAGTCCCATAGGAGCTTTATACAGAGAGAGAGGGAGAGTCCCATAGGAGCTTTATACAGAGAGAGAGAGAGAGTCCCATAGGAGCTTTATACAGAGAGAGTCCCATAGGAGCTTTACACAGAGAGAGTCCCATAGGAGCTTTATACAGAGAGAGAGTCCCATATGAGCTTTAAAGAGAGAGAGTGTCCCATAGGAGCTTTATACAGAGAGAGTCCCATAGGAGAGAGAAAGAGAGAAAGAGAGAGAGAGAGAGAGAGAGAGAGAGAAAGAGAGAAAGAGAGAAAGAGAGAGAGAGAGAGAGAGAGAGAGAGAGAGAGAGAGAGAGAGCCATTGGGGACTTTATACAGAGTCCATTATTTTAGAATTATAATCATTCTGTGATTTATGCTTTGAAAGCTAAATGAATAATATAATTAAACTTAATTTGCTAGACAAACAGGTGCAGAACAGTTAAAGCCTTTTTTCTTTTTTCCCCCCCATTTGTGTTTGAGACAGAGCAACAAGTTCACGGCGTGTTCAAACATGTCCCCAGCAGGTGTTCTGTGGAGAAACGGGACATTCTTTTTGAAACGGTGACTTGATTAAAACAGAAGACTTACAGAAATGATAGAATTTCGAAGCTCCTGAAGATGATTTCTCAGCAGTTTTATGTCTCTCGAGTTAGACGCCCCGGCGTCCATGACATAAAGCTTTTCGGAGATCTGAAGGTCATGGCCAAACCTAGACAATTATTCAAGTAAGATTTGGGGAAAAACAACAGTATTTTGTTTTCAGTATTACATTTCAATTCTGCCGGCCAACCTTCTGAAATAAAACCACAAGGAATGTTCAGAGAGAGACCGCAGAATATGCACTCATTACAAGACTTAAGCCATGCGTACAGATGACATACACACTAAAAACAGATGTATTAAAAACAACACATAACATGCCATTTTGTAAACACAGCTCCATGTCTAGTTAAGAACAACACATTTTGTATTACTTTCAACAGTCTGTGTTAAAAGTCCCCCTTTTAATGCTTAACACAAAAGCAGTAACATTGGCACATCATTTGTTGAAAGTAACACAAAAGTAGTACAGTAACACAGAAAGTGTGTAGGATATTAACACATCCTTCTTTAACACATCCTTTAGTGCACAGTGGGAAGGTCACATGGAGATTGAATCAGACAGGATACCTGGTTCTGACTTCTTTAAGGAGACACCTCTCCTTGTCGTAGCCAAACTCTCCTCCAAAGGTGCGAGGCAGGTTCACGATGTCGGCATGTGTGGCCACCAGCACAACCTGTAGGGGGTTCTTAATCTTTCCACTGAAGGCTGCAAAATAAAACAAAGGGCCTTGTGTGAGGGACCTGAGCATTCTGGGATTGATTACGGTCTACACGGGGCGAACAAGGCAATCGCTGTAGCAAAACCTCTGCATGATTTCACAGGCAATACTGAAACAACTTTGACTGGGGCTAGATAGCTTTGTTCACATATACTAGAGACCATGGGATGCTCACAATTTGCATGCCTAAGACTCATTATTATTAATAAGTCATCAGACCAGGGAGGGATATGATTGCATTCTGGAATGTAATAATGTAAGCAATGCGCCACCAATTTAGGGAAGGCGAAGGCACCTTGAAAGGCCATTTGGAAAGGAAAATTAGAATACACAATGCAGAAGAGTGAGACTAATGCAAAAAGGGAAAACACTAAAAATGCATAAAGAGTAATTGCCTTATGTGTTCACAGAGCAGGATCTACTTACTCCAAGACAATAACGAAAGATAATTTTATTCAAAATATATATACATATATATATATATATATATATATATAAACAAATATACCAAATAACAAAGTAAATTAAAATGAATGAAAGAGAGTTGAAAGTGGTGGTATACACAGGCTGAGGCCAGTATACACAATACAGCTAACAAGAACCCACAGTACACCTGCAGGGGCTGTAGGGACCAGGGCAAGGCCTTCATAGCAGCTCTTTCTTCCTGGTGTGTAGTAAAGTAAGACCAAGTGTGTTACACTTCTTACTAAAGTAAAACCAAGTTTGTTACACTTCTTACTAAAGTAAGACCAAGTGTGTTACATTACATTACATTATTGGCATTTGGCAGACGCTCTTATCCAGAGCGACGTACAGTTGATGAGACTAAGCAGGACACAGTCCTCCCCTGGAGCAATGCAGGGTTAAGGGCCTTGCTCAAGGGCCCAACGGCTGTGCGGATTTTATTGTGGCTACACCGGGATTAGAACCACCGACCATGCGTGTCCCAGTCCTTTACCTTAACCACTACGCTACAGACCACTGCAGGTTACACTTCTTAGTAAAGTAAGACCAAGTGTGTTACACTTCTTACTAAAGTAAGACCAAGTGAGTTACACTTCTAAGACCAAGTGTGTTACACTTGATGGTAAATGGTAAATGGTTGGCATTTATATAACGCCTTTATCCAAAGCGCTGTATGATTGCTGCTTCTTATTCACCCATTTATACACACACTCACACACCAACGGCGATTGGCTGCCATGCAAGGCACCGACCAGCTTGTCAGGAGCATTTTGGGGTTAGGTGTCTTGCTCAGGGACACTTCGACAGCCCAGGCAGGGGATCGAACAGGCAACCCTCCGACTGCCAGACGACTGCTCTTACTGCCTGAGCCATGTCGCCCCCTTACTAAAGTCACTTCTTACTAAAGTAAGACCAAGAGTGCTACACTTCTTACTAAAGTATGATCAAGTATGTTACACTTCTTACTGAAGTACTTTCCTAGTAAAACATATTTCACCATGTTACCTCTTGCTTGTTGCAACTGACAAATAGCACAGCACTTCTTTTTTAAATGCCGTAGCTCACAAGAGACAGGTTAGACCTGAAAGGCATTACTCCTATGCCATTACACAATCCATGAAAACATGAAAACATACTGAGGACAAAACACACACCAGGCCCCAGGCTTGTGATAAAGCTCTGAGCCAGTGTGCCTGTCGGTGGGGTGAGTGCGATGCTAACGGCTAACAGCCCGGGGGGGTTTGCTGTGGTGTGTACCTATGCTCTCCTCTGGCAGAGTCAGGGATTTCAACAGGTTGAGCCAGAAGGTGACCTGGTTGACCTGGGTCTCATACGGTTCCTCCAAGCTGAAAAGGACCAGGTGGACCGCTGTGCTGTCATTGGCTGCAAAGTAGTCGTAGGAACAGTAGTACACCGGGTTGCCGGAGAACTCCCACACCGAGAAATCCCCCACTCCTGATAGACAGAGAAAAGGAAATTCAGAATGATATGGTCTGTATAACACAGATGCTTAGTGTATACTCATTTAATTAATGAGTTCCCATAGTGAATATAGCGTATGGGGAGGTCGGACATAATATCTGTGGAGTTACATGCATCCTGTGGAATTACATGCATCCATTTTCTGGGCTAAACTTTTTAAATGGGTTAATGAACAGAGTGCACTTCTATTCTGATGAAGGCTGGATTCATCCACAAGATTGTTGGAGGCACTACTGAGTCTTAGATTTCATACTCAATTTTGACTCCTGAGCTATTGCATTGGTATAAAAGTGTCTTTTCAAACATGAGCATAAATATGTTTACAATAAACACAATAATTTGATGTAAAGATAAAATAAAAAAACAATTTGATGCAGACATTTTCAGACCACTGCATGTACTTAGCATGTGTTTTAGTCTTTTAATGAGAGGTCCAATCTTATTTCTTTCTCTCCAGTAGAGAATATTAGCTGGTTTTAAGTTAAGTTTGAGTTTGCTCGAAAAGTGTCTTAGACCACTGGTAAACCTTGAAATGAGTAAAACCGTCTCCCCTCTTTTTATCTTATTTAGGAAAAAAGTAAGACCAACTATTAAGACTGACAGGTTTTGGTGTTCGGAGCCACGTACCGTTGAGGTTGGCGTTCTGGATGTCGATGGCCTTGGTGGTCTGGTCGTCGGCTGGGGAGAGGGCACTGTGCACGGGGGAGAACACCTCCAGGACCCCCTTGGTGAGGCTGGGCTCGAAGATCATGCTCCGGCTACGTACACTGACGTTCTCGCACCCGGGGTACAGGTTGGAAATACTGACAGACACTAGAGACACACACACACACACACACACCAGCGCACTGCTTACTCATGTCCATCTCACTCCAGGAGTAAATATACACAAACATCTCATACATTAACCCTTTCAGTCTCAAGACCAATATGTAGAGGCTCCATTCAAATCTCACCGGGTTTTGGCTTTGGTTGAGAAAATTAAGTAGGCTTTTAATAGGGGCTGAAAACGATCGTATAGCAGTCATTTTGATTGGTTGAAAGGGTTGAGAGTGCATGGGATTTTACGGTCGTTACGCTTGAGTTCCATACGGCACTCTCGGGACCGTTAATACACGTGAAATAATGTAAGACAGAGGTGGGCAATGAGGGCCATATCTGTTCTTGGTTTTCATGCCAACTTCTGGCCTAAATGACTTCATGAGCATTCACATTTACGCCATCTGACATTTTAGCTACATTTCTTGATAAATACATGAATCACAGCTGGAGACTGCTCTTGAATCCCTAATAATAATTGTTTTTGTGTGATCTAATCTATGAATGTTGGTATACACAGCCAATTATATCATTTATCCAGGGTAACTGGTGTACCCACAAAACAAAAACCTGTATACATACCAACCCTCCAGGACCGAAAATTGCCACCACTGATTTAAGGGATGGTATCTTTCTCAAGAGTACAAGAGCTGTACCCCATTCAGGACTTGAACCTGAAGCCTTCGTAATATCATTAACCCAGAACAATAAGTAAATTTGCTTGTATAAATATGAAGCGCGTGCTAAAGTTTCATGACACACCATAATTATTTGGCATCAGTAGTACTGCCTTTTCACCAAAAGGTGGCGCATTTCCCTCACAGAAGAGCTGGTGAAGGCTCAGATCCTAGTTCTCTTTAAGAGCAAACATGGATCACCCGTGTTGACAGGAATACCCCTCTCCCTCAGCATGGGCGTGGCTCTTTAGTGTACGACCGGGGGGTTTAACGCGATCGCTCTGCAGTCCTCACCACCCGATACAGAGCCTCACGAGGCCAGAAGACCAGACACAGCTTGTCTGTAACCCCATTATATCAAATCCCCCAAATCCAGTATTAATATCACTGACAACCCAGACAGGATTATATACCAAAGAAAAATAAATATATAAAAATACTGTAACCTGATGGCATATGGATAGGGTAAACTGAACATCCAAAGACAACTAGGATGATGCACAAGGCTGCAGTTTCAATTCACACACACCAGCCACACAGACTATCTGACTGGCTGCACACAGAAGGACAAATGTCCCCAAATATGAGATTTCATTCCTGCCACTACCTTCGAAACCTGGAGTCAGAAGGCCCTGGCTGAACCATAGAGTGTGATAAGGTGTACAGGAAAGGCTGAGGACGTAACACCAGCGAAAGAGAGGAGCGTCTATGGTCCAGTGTGGCCGTGACGGATTGGGTAGCAGTGGAGCGTGTCGGGTGTTAGTCACACCGTGCCGAACACATCTGACACGCCTGACGCATGGCGACGCCAGCCTGTGACGGACGCGTGTGAGTGAGGCTTACGGGACCGCGCTGGCCCGTGTGCTCTGATCTGTGAGGATGGAGGTCACCGGGGCAACGGGAGGAGGAACAGCTCAAAAAAAGAGCAGGAACCGTTTGGTGAAAACCTTTTCTGTGTGTGTGTGTGTGGGCGTATTTGTGTGTGGTGTGAGGGGGTACCTGCTATCAGTATCCGTGCTAAAGCAACCAAACTAATTTCCAACTACATCTTGAACCTGTTGAGCTGACAAAACCATTTTTTTCCCCCCACAGAAAAGTCTCCCAGCATCGCTGTGATTTCCCCTCACTGTCACTCAAATTTCGAGTCACTAAAGCGTGCACGTTTCCCTGGAGGAGGGCAACTTCCTAAAGGCCATGGCAAAAGAAAAGGAAGGATGGATCTGCTGAACAGCTTGTGGGAGGAGGAGCAGCAGGACGTGGGGTGTGGGGTGTGGTCGTACCTGCGGGTTTGTTGGGGGGGGGTGAGGACGGGGGAAAGCGGGAGGAGTTTGTGGAGGAGATGCGGGGCCGTCTCCTCCTGAAGAAGCTCCGCAGGATGCCGCATTTCAGGGACTCCAGCAGAGTGCTCTTCCCAGAGCCGGGATGGCCGAACAGCTTCAGCTTGATCCGCGGCTGTGGGGTCTGGGTGGGCCGCAGCTGCTGCATGTAGCTGCCTTTGTGTGTGTCCTGGAGCGAGTGACCAATCGTGTGGGAGAGCACCGTGTGAGGTCATGTGTTATTACAGCACAGTGTGTCACTGATACGTTAAACCTGGCCGGAGTGCGTTACGGCATTTCTGATGAGAAACAGCCCCCTCCCAAACACAGAGACACACACATACACACACACATCCACATCCACACACGCACGCACGTGCACACACGCGCACCCACACACACGTGCACCCACGCACACACACACACCCACATGCACGTACACGCACGCGCACACACACGTGCACACACACACGTGCACACACACACGTGTGCACAGGCACACACATCCACATACACACGCACTCACACACGCGCACACACGCGCACACACACACACACACGTCCACACACACATGCACACACACACACACATCACCACCAGTATCAGCGCCGCTGACAGTTTGTGGCACACTCAAACAGCAGCTTGGCTTGGGCTATACTTGCTCTGTGACTAACATCTCAACAGGAGGTGTGTGAGAAAAGTTGATTAACATACTCAATGAATATCATTACTGAGAGAACCAATTAAATATTTAACATACAGAGATTCAACATTTCTGTCAACTACACCCCTAACAGAAATTTAAATTACTGCAATGTTTTGAAAATTATGATGGCTATCGTAAGTATTTAGTATTTACAGTTTTAACTGTTTAAGCATTTCACAGTCAGTATTTTTTTAAATCTACAGCAGAATCTGATATTCATGATAATTTATACATTTCCCCATCCATTGTGGCATGCTGCAATATCATGACATAATATTGAAAGACATAATGAAACATATTGCCCTATACTGCATCTCCCTGCGGGCCGGACACACAGCAGGCCATACGAGACCGAGCTGAAGCAGTAGGCCCCACCGTTACCTTTTTCAGTCTCGCCAGCAGGGCGGCGATATGCTCGTGCTGCTCCAGGCCAGCCAGGTCCTCGGCGGTCTTCCCATCCTGTGGAGAGAGCGGGAGTGTCAGGGAGCAGGGAGCAGGGAGCAGCGGAGCCAGGAGCAGCGGAGCGTGGAGCAGTGTCTCGCTAAGCTCCCGAATCTCCGACACATCACTCCACTTATTTCCTGATGAGCACTTTAACACTGCGAGGAGCTGGTAAAGCCCTCTTTCTGGGCCCAATCATCTCCGAGCGGAGAGGTATCGACTGTCCACTCACACCTGGGCTCCCTCTCTGAGCACCATCACCTAGGACAGAAAAGTGTAATTCTGCCAACAAAGTCCACAACGCCTGGCATAGAACATGGCTGCCCAACCCTATTCCTGGAGATCAACTGTTGTGTAGGTTTTCACTCCAACCGTAACAAAGCACACCTCACTCAACAGCTAGAGATCTTGTCGAGCTGCTAATTAGAAGACTCAGAAATGCCAAATTGGGGTTAAAATGAGAACGTACAGGACAGTAGTTCTCCAGGAGCAGGGTTGTGCAGCCCTGGTTCAGGCTAAAGTGACTGCCAGGACGGCATGCCTGCTTTAAATGCTCTTTTTTTCTCGTTTCAAAAAAGAAAAGAAAGGAAAAAAGCCTCTGTCGTTAGCATGCAGCGCGCATACCCTCGTTAGCACAGCAGTTGATTATCATGGTCCACCCCCCCTCCCTCCAGAGTGTGTATGTGTGCACTCACCGCTCGAGTAATGTCAGGCTGCATTATCGCAACCGGGTTAGACCGTGTTTATGGTGAAAATGGAAAGAGACAGACCGCACTGGCCCCTTGTGAAATGAACACCAGCGCTGTTTAGAACACAAGCACGTCTCCGCAAGAACACAGCGAGAGGTTACAGCGGCCGAGTCGCTCTCTTACCGTACGCAGGAATACATTAAGCACACAGTAGGGAGCTGGTGCTATGTGCAAACTCTTATCTGAAATGAGTTTTGAAAGCTGCCACTAACGGTAATGGAAGGAGACGCAGTGGGGTACAGCTCACGGAGGTGAGGAGCAGCCGTGTTCAAACGCATTGTGGAAGCAACGCTGGGGAGGGAGGGAGAGAGGGAGGGACGGAGGGAGAGAGGAGGTGAGGGGGCCCACCAGGCTGTGATTATTCATGTCTAATAAGCCTGCGATTAGAACCAACGCTCTGCTGCCAATTACTGCATGCGAGAGTGACTACACAAGAGGGGCTCTTTAAATGGAGATGCCATTTCTCCCTTTCTCTCTTCCACACACGCACTCTCTCTCCATCACCCACAGGTCTCTCTCTCACACTCACACACACACGCACTCACTCATGCACACAAGCGTGTACACAAACACACCCGTTCTCTCATACACCCTTACACGCACGCACATACATGCACATTTTAAATGGTCCTCAAAAAAACGGTCTCTCAATGTCTCAAGGACACATGGAGTGCTTTGACATTTCACGGCATAGAGTCCTTGAGATGAAAATGTACTTCTGCCACAACAAGGGCATCATGTAGCGCTGCTCATTTACATTACAAAGCAGAATACACAGCTGCCACACAGAACATACACATCATCATATATCCTACAACAAAATGAGGAGAGAAACAGCAAGAAATGTCCAAAAAAAGTCACTCGGATCATTATTGTGGGAAGCAGAAAGATTTTTACAAGACACTGGTGAGCCCAATGCCATAAAGAATGAATTATAGATAGCAATACCCATTTCATATACTGCACACGCCTAGTGCATCCACATGCCATACAATATTAATGTGATAAAATATGGCAAGGTCAGAGGACTACGTGAATCGTTTCCCACCCCCGACCGTATATGCGGTTCCAGTGTGAACATTTCCGCTACTTCTGCCGTAAAAATGACGGATGCACGAACCCAACGCACGGACCGAACGCGCTTCCACGGTAGACGGTGGATTGAGAGCGGTTATTGATTATTCGGGTCTGAGGCGATCAGGAAAGACCTGCTGAACACCGCACAGCTCACCTGAGGCAGGGTCCCGGGTGCTGCTGGGAAACGGGGCCGCGCTCTCTAATTAAAGAGGTTTTTTCCGGAGGGGGGGATGAAGCACGGAGCGAGAGCCATACGCTGCCCCCACCTCCCCACACTCCCCCAGGCTGTGAGCTGCAGAGACTCAAACACAACTGCTCAACGTGAGCTCTCTACTGCGTGTCTACAGCCCCCGCTAAGGCTGGAATTACAACAGAAACATATAGTGCGTACTACGTGCACCACACAGCCTGTGTAACAGCTATTACCCACTAGCACGGGCACCGAGAAGGAAGTGAGCTTCGCACCGTGAAAGCTACGCTGATGCTAAGCTACCACTAAGCTAACAATACGCGTGTCAGGTGTAGTTCCAACCCAAGCCTGTGCTGATGCACCAGCATGCATGAATGCTGTATGTTGAACAGAATGCATCCTATTCCCTATAGTGTACACAACCCGTTTTCTACATATGCAGGACCCCATGAAAATATCCCACATTGGGCCCCACCACCCCAGACAATCTTATCCTCTTATATTTTTTGAGGGCCCCCTGTCAGTCAGGCCCTTTGAATCATCTTAACATGCCCCGTTATGGCACCCCTGAACATTAATTTAGGCTTACTGTCATCCATTCTGATATGGTTTGCTCATGTTCTGGGCAGGGAACGTATGGGAGAGTTTCGCAGGAATTTTAGATAATAGTGTAGACACCATTAGGAAATCTTGACTCGTTGTGACAGGCTAAAATAGTAGGTAAATGTTCAGCAGGTGCAGCACTAATATTCACACAAACAGAACTGCTGTAAATTCTAACTTCTTACTGAAGTGCTACAATAGTGCGAGTGATCCAATTAAATTATTTTATAACCCTGAAATTTATAATGCTCGGATTTCTTTCCACATGAATAAATATGGATATTAGCCATAAAAATTAAACAGCCGTATTAAATTTGAACTGTGAAAGATACCCTGAGTTGGTGATCAGACCCCTGGTTCAAATACCTAATTGTTTTGGATTAAAATACTTTTCTTTGCTTTACTGAGCTTGTCTGGTGTACTGGAACCTATGGAATACTCTCAAAAAGTGCAAACCCTGTCTTCTGGTCCTCTTGGTTGCCGCAAGATCAATCGAGCACAGGAAAGTATTTGAATCCAAAGCACTTCCGTATTTGACCCAGGTCTATTGGCGACAAGTGATTAGAAAGGGCTTACGTTGGCCACCACGTCGGTGTTGGCTCCAGCAGCGCAGAGATGTCGGACAACTTCAAGGCCTCCGTTACTCGCAGCCAGATGGAGCGGGGTTCTTCCGTACTGTTGGAGGACAAATAAGACAGCCCGTTACACACACCCTGTTGCACCACCCCGTTACACACCGCATACACTGTCACTAAAGACCGGCAGGGGGAGAGTGGAATGACTACCGAGGCCATCTCTTCCACATTTCACTGTGCCTCTGAGACTACAGCTGCCACCACGTTTCATGGTTCACGTGAATCATAACAACGACACTAGCTCCACCTTTAACCCTCAAGAAAAAAACCTTCTCAGCTTCAGTATTCCTACAATTCTTCACTTCTTGGCGGGAACACGCCAAAGAAGCAAAATGATAATCAAATGTTTATAAATAAGAAACCAAGTCACATACACCCAGCCTACACACTCACTTTGTCGGGGATGCCCAGGCCACACTCACTTTGTTGGCGATATCGCAGCCACACACACACAGACACACACACACACACACACTCACACATACACACAAACACACACACTCACTTTGTTGGCGATATCACAGCCACACACACTCACACACTCACACAAACACACAAACACACACTCACTCACTTTGTTGGCGATATCGCAGCCTCACTCACTCACTCACTCACTCACTCACTCACTCACTCACTCACTCACTCACTCACTCACTCACTCACTCACTCACTCACTCACTCACTCACTCACTCACTCACTCACTCACTCACTCACTCACTCACTCACTCACTCACTCACTCACTCACTTTGTTGGCAATATCGCAGCCACACACACACTCACACACTTTGTTGGCGATATCACAGCCTCACACTCACACACTCACACACTTTGTTAGCAATATCGCAGCCACACACACACACACACACACACACACACACACACACTCACACACACACACACACACACTCACACACACACACACACTCACACACACTCACTTTGTTGGCGATGTCGAGGCTTGCTCCAGCCTCCAGGAGCAGGGAGACGATGGGCAGGTTGCCGTCCTTGCAGGCGATGTGCAGCGGCGTGTTGTCATGGCGATCCTGGTGGTCCACGTAGCAGTGGTGTCCGAGCAGGCACTTCACAACCTCCACCTGACACCTGCGCACGGCCAGGTGCAGGGCGATGTGTCCGTCCTGGAACGCACACACTCAGTCAACACCCCTGCGTCACCTACAGTACCACTCTCAATGTCATCTCAATAGCAACATGGCAGCCATTTTATACTCGTTCAACACCCCTTCATCACCTAGCACTCTCAATGCCATCTCAATACCATTATGGCAGCCATTGTATACTCGTTCAACCCCCCTCCCTCACCTACAGTACCGCTCTTAATGCCATCTGAATACCAACAAGACAGCTATTTTATACTCGTTCAACACCCCTGCGTCACACACCGCTCTCAATGCCATCTCAATAGCAACATGGCAGCCATTTTATACTCGTTCAACACCCCTTCATCACCTAGCACTCTCAATGCCATCTCAATACCATTATGGCAGCCATTGTATACTCGTTCAACCCCCCTCCCTCACCTACAGTACCGCTCTTAATGCCATCTGAATACCAACAAGACAGCTATTTTATACTCGTTCAACACCCCTGCGTCACACACCGCTCTCAATGCCATCTCAATAGCAACATGGCAGCCATTTTATACTCGTTCAACACCCCTTCATCACCTAGCACTCTCAATGCCATCTCAATACCAACACGGCAGTCATTTTATACTTGTTCAACACCCCTACATCACTTAGCACTCTCAATGCCATCTCAATACCAACACGGCAGCCATTTTATACTCGTTCAACACCCCTTCATCACCTAGCTCTCTCAATGCCATCTCAATACCAACACGGCATACTCAAGAACAGCCTTTCCCGCTGAAGCTAATATGTAGGCCTCTGAGATAAAAGTAGATAATAATTGTATTTCTCCAAGGCTGAGCTCTGACCTCCAGGTGAAACGGAGGTTATGCAGAGAGGAGATGGGCAGCCAGGGAATGGGGCTGTTTGCCGAAGTCTTAGAGAATGGCTTTTAGTAAGACAGTACAGGAAATTATCTCCTTTATGTGTGAAAGGCCTGGTTTCACACAGCGCTAAATTACCTCCAGACCGGCTAAACGATGAGCCGCGATGGTACCAACAACCTGCTTTTATAGCGGTCATCACTTTCTCATGTTCCTACTGTCTTTAAATAATTCAATTAAACAACAGCAGCAGTTTAATAGGTATTGATTCAAAGGGAGATAAACGCTTGGAAATGTAGCCCACGGGAAGCGCTTAATTGGTACAGAAAGTGTGCACTGTGTTAGCGACCATCGCAGAGCAGTTTGAGAAATGCTTTCTGGGTTCAGCTAGCCTCTGTTCTTGGACTGTACCATTCAGAGAGATGGGAGATGGGAGTTGGGGGGGGGGGGTCTCAGCACACACTACAGCAGCATATTTGCCAGGACTGTTTTATCACAGCTTATTGTTTTGTTTGCTCAAAAGATTACTCCACAGGAGTATGTGGTCACTTCTGGCATTGGAACTGCACTTCCCTCTGGGGTTGTCAGCACACTTGTACCTGCTTATGCACTTTGTTGTACGTCACTCTGGATAAGAGTATCTGCTAAATGCCTGAAATGTAATGTTAAGTAAAGTAAAGAAAGCACACACTGTGTTAGCGGCCATCTTAGGGCAGTTCGGGAAGCTTTCTGTGTTCAGCTAGTCTCTCTCTCTGGTCATTCAGAGCTGGTTGGGGGAGGTCTCACCTTGTCGGTGGAGTCCATGTTGGCCCCGTGCTCCAGCAGACACCCCACGATGTCGCAGAAGCCCCTGGCGGAGGCGGTGAGCAGGGGGCTCTCTCCCTCACGGTTTCTCACGTTCACACTGCAGCCGGCCTCACACAGAACCCGAGCCACCGAGGAGTAACCGTGCCACGCAGCGCAGTGCAGGGGCGTCTCCTCCTCCTGCGGAGACACACACACAGACACACACACACACACACACACACAGACACATACACACACAGAGACACACATATACACACACACACACACACACACAGACACACACAGACACACACAGACACACACAGACACACACAGACACACACACACAC